>NC_139512.1:221672985-221975485 GCF_947247035.1 Vipera ursinii | reverse complement strand
CCAATGCCTTCTCCAGCACTGCATACTATGATGACTGTTTGACATTGCTGGAACTGAAATGGAAGGTAATCTATTAAAGGTAAAGATTCCCCCGCACATGCGTGCTAGTCGTTTCCAACTCTAGGAGCCGGTGCTCATCTCTGTTTCAAAGCCAAAGACCCAGTGCTTGTCTGAGGACGTCTCCGTGGTCATGTGGCCGGCATGACTAGATGCCAAAGGCGCACGGAACGCTGTTACCTTCCCACCGTAGTGGTTCCTATTTTTCTACTTGCATTTTTACGTGCTTTCGAACTGCTAGGTTGGCAGAAGCTGGGACGAGTAACAGGCACTCACTCTGGTACGAGGCACTCAGGATTCGACCCGCCAAACTGCCGACCTCCTGATCAACAAGCTCAGCGTCCTAACCCACTGAGCCACCGCGTCCCTTGGTAATCTATTAGCTTGAGTTAAATGCCTCTTTGTCTTTAAAAATGTGTTTTTTAAATGGGATCCTCTTTGCAAAACACAACTCCTAATGAAAATATTGTCTGGAACATTATTCTTGTATGCATCTTATTGGAGAAAGAATAATGCTCCAAAATATGGAAGCAGCTGATTAAACTGCTTTCATGTGATTAGTAAGAGAGCACTTCAACCTGTAGAATAATGTGAGGAGAGGCCTTAAGTGATTCAATATCTATGGACACATTCACTTCTTGACCCATGTAGTGGTAGCAAAATAAGCACTTGCACCAACTCAATAATCTATTATCTCTGTGTCAGACGGAAATGTCCATTCTTTTTAGGTGGATTCTAAAGAGAAGCCATGAAAATAATTTGGGTCCACTGACTTATCACAACTGAAAGATTACAAATCTGATTATCAACAATTGAAAGATTAAAAACCTTGACTATTCATTGGATAACTATGATACATACTGTGCTGCTGATTAACTTAATGATCAGAATCAGGCAATGAGGTGAAGCAGAAAATCAAATTAATTCTGGCAACAGCTAAAAAATTCAACACGACACACTAAAGTAGCAAAAGGAGGAATAGGTTCATTTTAGAAGTAGGAGAATGAATATTTGGTCTATCATAAACATAGCATAATATAACAAGTTTTCTGTTATTAACTACATATAATAAAATATCAAGCAAATATCACACAATATTGTGATGCACTGGGTAGGCAAATATTAGGTGGCAATTTACATTTTATGGGATGATAACACAAATTATTTTTATTCTATTATTGTTATTTACATTTATTGGCCACTTATTTCCAGTGAACATCGGAGATCTTCCTTCCTTCCTTCCTTCCTTCCTTCCTTCCTTCCTTCCTTCCTTCCTTCCTTCCTTCCTTCCTTCCTTCCCTGCCTCCTGCCCTGCCTCCCTCAACTTTAAACAACTTTAAACTTTTTTTAAAACTTTGGGAATTATCCAGATTCTTTCACTCAGTGGTGTTCTAGGAATAGATAGGTATAATTCAGTAGAATGGCATATATAGGGCATTTTCCCTTAAGCTTTCAGAACAAAAGAGATACAGTTACTACATGAACATTACACAGCCTCTGTATAGCTGCCTGAGACCTTAAGAGAAGGTGCCCTGTATACTCTATGCCATTCTGATATATTTCAATTGGTTTCTTAGTTGCAAAGTCCATTATCAGTTTATATGTAAATATTAGATGACAAAACTTTATCTTGCTTCCACAGAATTAAAAAAGTAAAAATCCACTCTCTGTATCATTTCAGTATTTTAGGATATATTATACAATGCCCTCAGAAGCTATTTTATCTAAGTCAAGCATTTATTTATTTATTTATTTATTTATTTATTTATTTATTTATTTATTTATTTATTTATTTATTTATTTATTTACCTACCTACCTACCTACCTACCTACCTACCTATCTATCTATCTATCTATCTATCTATCTATCTATCTATCTATCTATCCACCCATTATATATACTTTATGTTCCATAACCCTGAGTACTTACAAAACAATCATAAAATATAAAAACATGTAATGGTACCAAAGCACTAATTTACCCTTTGGTAAATTAATAAATTATAAAAATGGAAATGGAAAAATATGGGTAAAATCTCCAGGTAACCAGAGAGTAACCACTACTATTCTATTCTCTCATATAAGATCTCATACAAAATTTAACTAATGTGATCCAAAGACTAAAATACACATTATCAAATATAAACATCATTTTGAATGGCATCAATACAGTGGTAAATTCATGTGCTTCTCAGATAGATAGATAGATAGATAGATAGATAGATAGATAGATAGATAGATAGATAGATAGATAGACAGATAGATAGATATAGATATTCATATATAGAGAGAGATATAGAGAGAGAGATGTAGAGAAATATGCAGATGTAGATTTAGATGCAGATATAGATATATACACACAATAACAAAGTACATAAGTAAGGGAACAATATGCATTTAACATGCCAGTGACTTACATGCTTTTGCTCCTTTAAAAAAAGATTTATGTAAAAGTGGGAGAGTTCACCAAGAATGTTTCTGGAATAATAACATAATCTACATTTGTTACAGATTTCATAGAAGGAAAAGGCGATTCTCATCAAGGAAGGACTGAGGAACAGTATCAATTGGTATGGTACTGTAAGAGGCTACATTAGCTTAAAGCAAGTGTTTTACACTTGGCAACCTTTGCCTGACTAAATGCAATAGTTATATATACATGAAATGTAGTGCAAAGTGACAGGTTAGGAGTATACTAATCAGTTATCAGGTGCAAAAAGGTCTAAAAGAAATGCATGGTTACTGCCTTGGAAGAAAACTGACAACTACTTAGATGATATGAAGAGACTAGTTTAAGTGCAAATGTGTTCCTGTCTACCCCCAGTGCTTTCACAGAAGGCACAAATATGTTCTAATGATATCAGACAGGATTTATATATTGAGAACATTGCATTGGTCCCTTTTGTAGTTTTGTTTTTATCAAATATAGCACATTATTAGCTCTACTAAATAGACTAAATGCTACCCAGCTTCCCCTTCAGACAAAGTGTTGAACCCAAGGTTGGGTCTGCAAACAATAAATGTGGAATGAATGTGGAAAGAGAGAAGAAGGAAGGCTTAAGCTTTGGGCATGATTACAGTATCCTAATTATAGGTAAGTACCATAAGATTACAATAAATAATTTAATAGAAACACAAGTGAAAGTTATTCTTTGATATATTATTCACTGAAATAATGGGCAATGAAATTCACTATCAGTTGACATTTCCTGCACAAGTCTACTGTAAGGTAGGCAAGCAATAGATCATGGGGTACTTGCTACAGTGTTAATAACGTTCTTTAAAACCCTGGCACCATCACAAACATTTTTTTTTAAATGAGATGTTTAGGTGGGGGTATAAATGCAGTCAAGGAAGGGATGATATCACCTTGAGGCCAGTTCTTTTAAAAGGTCAACACCCTTATGATTTACTGCAAGGCTGGTATGTGCCCAAAAAAGAACCTAGGATTCAGTGGGAAGGGGGGAAATGAGTGCTAAAAACTCTTCCTACTTCAAATTTTGGGAAGAGGACTAAGCCTCCGAATGCAGATTCTCTTTGTATTCCTTCATAGTCCTCATTAGTCTCAGCTTTATACCTTTTAACTTGAATCGATGTGACTGGCTTCAATCCACCATGGATTGTCCTTCTGCTCCACCTTGTACCTAAGTCTTTCCTAGTGATGGAATTAGACTAACCCTCGTGTCTACGCTGAAGGGGCAGGAAGAGGGACCATAGCCTGGGCCTGCTACTAAAAATGCCCTGTCACCTTTTACCTTATGTCTCTGTTTATGGTCTTGATTGAGCTGTTTCTTAGTTGTTAAGCCATGCCTTGAATGATCAAGAGTGCATTTAACTAGTCCAGGTTATCCTGTGAGATTTGTGTCTTTGGTTTATATCTTCTATTTCATAGGAGTCAGAGGCAAGATACAATGGAAAATTGTTCATTGTTCCTTAGGCATTATCTGTAATTACATTGATTACAAATTCTATCATATATTCCCCTCCTTTAGTTTGTGAGTTTCTTCATCATTTTGCCTGCATTTTACAAGAAAATAAAAAGTGAAATAAAGCTCAGCATGATTTCGTACACTTCTCAATTTGCTGTCAGTATTCAAAGACCATTTTCAATCAATCTGTATTGCACTATATTTTCTAGAAAATAATGATACACAGAGAAATACCATCTCTGCATGCTCTTACGTTTCTTCTATTAGAATAATTTATTTCTTCCAAAGTTCACTTGTAGAAGCAAGAAGAGCAGATGTAACGTGAGGAACTTACTCTCTTGTGACACACCTGCTATTCACTATTTTTTCTTAACCATAAATATTTCAAAACAGAACTTGCTAGCTGTGACCAATCTGATAATTATATTTTCACTAGCCTTATAATGTCAAATACATGTCCATTGTACTCATGTAATTGATGAACTGAATGCATCCTAATTATGTTGCAATCCGGAAACAATAATTTTGATCTTAAATGCATGCATGTATGTATGTATGTATGTATGTATGTATGTATGTATGTATGTATAGAATCAAAGAATTCAAATGGCTAAGTGGAAGAGTTCACTGATAATCCAGCTTTCCAATACCAAAATAGGACTGCAATATTGGAATTCAACATTATGGAAGCACAAGCAATAGAATACAGCCAAACTAGAGTCTTGGACTTTAAAAGAGCTAATTTCAATAAACTTAGAGAGACCTTGGGAAGAATTCCATGGATGAGAATCCTAAAGGGGAAAACAACTCAAGAAGCTTGGGAAATTTTGAAAAGTGAGATAATAAGGGCCCAGTCTAGCACAATACCAACAAAGAAGGAAAATAACAGCTTTCAAAAGAAACCAGCATGGCTGCATAAAGAACTCTCTGATAAACTGAAAGATAAAAAGGACAAGTATAAGAAGTGGAAAGAGGGGCACATAACTAAGGCAGAATATCAGCAAACAGCCCGTGCCTGCAAAGATAAAGTGAGGGAAGCTAAGGCTCAAAATGAACTAAGGCTTGCGACCAAAGTCAAAAATAACAAAAAAAGCTTCTTTCAACATATAAGAAACAAGAAAAAAGTTAAGGAAATGATTGGTCCATTAGTGGGGGAAAGTGCCAAGAAGGTGACAAGTAACAGGGAGAAAGCTCGTTTTTTGCATCTGTCTTTACACAAAGGGAAAAAACAGTCCAACCTACCAAAACCAGTGCCATAAAAAACAGAATAGAAACACAAGTTAAGATAGGCAAGAAAATGGTAAGTGAGCACCTGTCCAGCCTAGACGAGTTCAAATCACCAGGACCAGATGGATTACACCCCAAGGTTCTCAAGGAACTGGCAGACGTGATCTCAGAACCACTGAACTATATCTTTCAAAGATCCTGGAGCACTGGGGAACTACCAGAAGACTGGAAGAGAGCTGATGTAGTTCCCATCTTCAAAAAAGGGAAAAATATAGATCCAGGAAACTACAGACCTATCAGCCTATCAGAATCCAGAAGATTCTGGAAAAGATAATCAAACAACAAATCAGCGAAAACCTTGATGCGAACAAAGTTATCACTAAAAGCCAACATGGGTTTGTCAAAAACAGATCGTGCCAGACAAACCTTATTGCATTCTTTGACCAAGTGACAAAACTAGTGGACCAGAGGAATGCTGTAGATATAATTTACTTGGATTTCAGTAAGGCATCTGATAAAGTAGATCACAACCTACTACTTGATAAGATAGAAAAATGTGGGTTAGATAGCATCACCACCAGATGGATTCGTAGCTGGCTGACAGGCCGTACTCAGCGTGTGGTCCTCAATGGAACTGCATCTACATGGAAGGAAGGGATAGAATCAAGATCACGTGAAGTACTAATACCACTTTACAATGCCTTGGTAAGGCCACACCTGGAATACTGCATCCAGTTTTGGTCACCACGATGTAAAAAAGATGTTGAGACTCTGGAAAGAGTACAGAGAAGAGCAACAAAGATGATTGGGGGACTGGAGGCTAAAACATATAGGGAACGGTTGCTGGAATTGGGTATGTGTAGTTTAATGAAGATAGCAGTGTTCCAATATCTCAGGGGCTACCACAAAGAAGAGGGAGTCAAACTATTCTCCAAAGCACCTGAAAGCAGGACAAGAAGCAATGGATGGAAACTAGTCAAGGAGAGAAGCAACCTAGAACTAAGGAGAAATTTCCTGACAGTTAGAACAATTAATCAGTGGAACAACCTGCCTCCAGAAGTGGTGAATGCTCCAACAATGGAAGTTTTTAAGAAGAGACTGGACAGCCATTTGTCTGAAATGGTATAGGGTTTCCTGCCTTAGCAGGGGGTTGGACTAGATGACCTCCAAGGTCCCTTCCAACAACTTCTTCTTCTTCTTCTTCTTCTTCTTCTTCTTCTTCTTCTTCTTCTTCTTCTTCTTATTATTATTATTATTATTATTATTATTATTATTATTATTATTATTATTATTATTATTATTATTATTATTATTTCTCCAGAGCTACCTATCTCATTTCTCATCAAGTAATATGGAAGTAGTATGCCTCAAAGATTTTTGAGTAATTTCCAGAAAGACTTTCATAATTCCAATGGTTTAATAATACTGTAGTTTTATTTCTAAGAGGGACATGGTGGCTCAGTGGGTTAGGACGCTGAGCTTGTTGATCAGATGGTTGGCAGTTTGGCAGATCGAATCCTGAGTGCTGCGTAACAGAGTGAGTGCCTGTTACTCGTCCCAGCTTCTGCCAACCTAGCAGTTCAAAAGCTCGTAAAAATGCAAGCAGAAAAATAGGGAACACTACGGTGGGAAGGTAACAGCATTCCGTGCGCCTTTGGCGTCTAGTCATGCCGGCCACATGACCATGGAGACGTCCTTGAACAAGCGCTGGCTCTTTGGCTTTGAAATGGAGATGAGCACTGGCCCCTAGAGTTGGAAATGACTAGCACGCATGTGCGGGGGAACCTTTACCTTTTTAGTTTTATTTCTAAATTATTAGTATTGAAATGAAGAAAGTTTTATTGCAGAATTTATTGGAATTCATTCAGATCCATTAGGCACCAGAGGTGGATCATTTTAATTAATGCATTTATCCCAGGGGTCCTGGGTGGCAATCAGTCTCAGTTGGACCACAAATAATTTGACCACAGCAAAAGACATAACAAAATACTCTCCATATCCAGATCACCCAACAGCTGCTCTAGGGCAAGCACAGAGTCTAATTTGCAGTGATGGGGTTGAAATTACCTGGAATGAGAACATGGTCACTATGGAGACCATGACATCCTGAACCTTCCCATTCTCTGATCCCATCTGCAGAGGACAGGGTTGGGGAATGTTGCCTTAGTGTACTGTGGAATTCTAGCAGTTACAGCTTGCAAAACATAGTTAATGTTTGTTTGTTTAAATAATATATTTGGCACCCATCTTAAACAGACAAGTCTGGGTGAATAACAATATCGGTACCTAAAATAATATTGCAAAACACGTAACAGAGTCTAGCACAAAACACATATACTGGACTCCACCAATATCCCAACTGAGTTTATGAGGGAAAATCCAGAGTTTTAAGATCTTCCAGAAAGCCAAGTCAGGACCAACTGGATTTCAAGAAGGAGGCTATTTCTTCTTGACAGAGAAGGGATGCCTACTGGGTCCCATTAGAAGGGACCTAAGCATGCTGAGCTTGCATAATTTGAATGGATGGGCAGAACTCATAGAAGACAAGTCCCAAAAGGGCTTTAAAGGAAACCATTATGAATCTGTGCAGCTCATATAACAGACATGTCATCTGGGGGTATTGTGGTGTGTCATTGATTCTGGATCAGCTATACCTTCCAAATGATTTTCAAAGGCAGCCCCAGATAGAGCACATAGCAATAGTCAAAAGTGAAATAACTAAGGTATGAATGACCATGAACTGAGCCTCCTGATCCAAATGTGGTGCAACTGGCACAGGAGATGGAGTTGGGTAAAGGCCCTCCTGGCCATTGTTGCCACTTGCTCTCAAACAGGAACCATTGGTCCAACAGCACACCAAAATTATTTATTTAGAGAATTTATATGGCTGCCCACTCACTCTTCAGTGCACCAACTCTGTCTGGGAAGATGGAACTAAGAATTTAAGATGGAAAATTTAAAGATTGGGGTGGGGGTGCCCGTAAACATACAGTCACTCAGTCTTGAACTCAAAGTCTTACAGCCTCCAGGTACTGGGAAAGATGGCATCACTTGGACAACTGGGAGAAGAGATGATCATGATGATATAATATTCCATGCTGATAAATGGCCTCACGGGCCTAGCAACTTCATGGAGATGTTGCAAAGGAGTAGGGAGCAGAGAAAAAATTGAGACCTGAAACAGAAGCCTAATGCTTGGTTTTTCCCCCACTTCCCCATCAACTTCAACTTGAACCAACCTCAGAGGCAGGGGGAGAATCCACTAAAATGCCATGCCCCATTCCAACTCTCAATATCCTAAACTGGATACTATTATAAATAGTATCAAAGGCCACCAAAAGGGCTAGAATATATGCATCACCTGGTTCTGAGTTTTATGAGAGGTCATCCAAAACGTGATCAATGCCATGGCAATACTATAACCCAGGATGACATTCAACTATAATAGGCTAAAATTATCTGTTCCCTTCAAGAATGTTTGAGTTATAAACCCACCCTTCACAACAACCTTCTGTAAAAGAGAAAGTCGGAGACTGGATGAAAATTGTCCTATTTTGTTGTATCCAATGATAGCCTATCGAAAAAAGAGTAAGCCATCACTTCCTTCAAAGTAAGCAGAACCATCCCTTGCCACAACGCAGCATCACATGGATCCAACCACGTTATCTCCTGGAAGGCCTTAACTAACCAGAAGGGATATAATTCTAAAACATAGGTGGCAGAACTCGAAGTCCAAGGACCCTGTCCAATTCCTCAGAACTAACAGGCTCAAACTCTGCCCAGGTAACAGGCAAGACGGTGTCCCAGTCAATTCCATAGGGTCTGACCAGCCAGAATTTGAAAGACTTTATCTGGCAGATTCCTAGAATAGCTGTCAAAACAACCCTGCAAAAATTGCTCTGGTCCTTCTTTATCAGAAGGGAGAGAATCACTTGGTGTATATTGTTAACCCCAACTATTCTATTTTGTACAAACAATCTCCCTATTTGTCAAACATATGCAGCATTAAATATTTTAGGAAAACAAGTGTGAAACATTACTGACGTCAGTCACAATAACCTGAATTTGGTGGTTTAAAATATAGATTAAGAAAGCTATACTTTGTGGAAAAGAAGTGTTAATGTAGTTCAGGATGTATATATAAAAATGATCCCGTTAGCCACATGCGCTTTATAAAAGTATGATATGAATATAGGCCAAATTTATTATTAGATTTTACTAAGCGTTCCATCTTGGACTACCACATTAAAGAAGAACGTGAACACATAATTAGTTATTCTACAATAATAGTATAATAGTATAATACTGTAGTATAATCTATTAGTTTCTAGATTAATCTCCTTTGGGGAATAGAACTATGATCCTAAGAG
Source organism: Vipera ursinii (assembly GCF_947247035.1). Lineage (NCBI taxonomy): Eukaryota > Metazoa > Chordata > Lepidosauria > Squamata > Viperidae > Vipera > Vipera ursinii. Next base: position 221,965,902 of record NC_139512.1, on the reverse strand, counting down.
TGCATAAATTCCCATTCTGTATGGCATGAGTATTGTGCAATGGAAATAGCAGTTTCTTCCAAAGCCAGCAAATCTCATGTGCCTGAGCCTCTGAGAAAAGGCTGTAGCTTTTTTTTAAAAAAAAACATCTTTTACTATCAAAAATGTTCTTGATTAAGAACATTAAAAAAGAATGCTGGAAAGAAGCAGTCTTGAATGCAGAAAAGCCCAAGAGCTGGTGTGCTACAGAGGTTATGATCCCAGACTAGAACTCAGAGACGCAGGTGGAAAACTACTCTGAAATAAGGAAACCCACAGTGTTAATTGGAGTGAGTTATGAGTTCAGCATTCAGTACAACTTCCCAAAATTGTTATGGGGAAAAATTGCAAGAGGAATTGCATGTGTACTGCTTTGAGTTCCTGAGGGAAGACTGAATATAATTGAATGAATGGAAGAAGGAGGAGTAAAATGGGGGGGGGGAGAGGAATATTATTTGCATTACTTCAATCTGCTTAATGATTAACTTTCGATCAGCCAAGGAAATACTTCCATGAAATAAATAAAATAAGTGTTGTTCTGCTCATACAACAAAACATATTTTTGAATTAATTGAAAGGGAAAGACTTGAAGAGATTCCAGCTATACATGCTGTGATGTTTCCCAGATCTAAGGGCCTGTCAAAGACAGGCATGTCAGATTATAAAAATATTTTCAGCTGCTGAATTTTCACAACTGCTTCTTACTGCAGCAGCCTTAGTTTGAATCACTGCTGTGCACAGGGCTTCGTACTTATAAATCCGTGCATTTCAAAAATACTTGTACGCACCAGACCTATTTAGGACTTAATATTCACTGTTTGAATACAATTAAAGGGCATATTTTTGATACACAAATAGAGATTATTTATGTGATAAAATTGTACATATTAATTACATGCATGTGAATGACATCTTGTACAGTTTGGCATTTAAAGAGCTATCATACTCTAGTTTTTGCTTCCTTATCAGGCATGTTGCCTCCAATTCTTCTGACTTCCCCATAAATTCGGTTTTAGTTTAATTTAAGGTCCTGCATTAAGAACTGGGACAAAAGTAATCGACTGCTCCTTTCCCCAAAAACCAAATCCAGGCTGAAGCAACAGGAAAAACACAGTGAGGCCAATCTTGCCCATGTCCAAACACTTTAGAGAGAGGACTGTCCACTGTAACACCAGCGGAAATGGTGTTATAAATAAATCTACATTTTTAAATATGCCCATTCAGTAGAGTACAAAAAGCCTCATTTTTAATATTTGATTCTGACCCACAGAGTAAAGGACTTTCAGATTTGCAACTGAGTCTGACCAGAATTGAGAAAAGAATCTGCTGTGGAACCTTTATAACAGCAGCAAGACCACCAACTGTGAGGGGTCCTTGGTGCTCTCTGAGCTTGCTTGTTTTCTTGCAGACATTTCATTACCCAAACTAGGTAACATCACCACTGCTAGTAAGGAGTGTGTGTGGGGGGGGGAGGGGTGCTCTCAGTTGATATTTTTTAGTGGCTTGCCTGTCAGTGCTGGTGGAAGTGGTCTTAAGAGTTTCTTTGGTTGTTTTCTTGATTGTTGGTCTGATATTAATTTTGGAGTTAATCTAGGCCAGGGGTAGGCAACCTTGGCTCTTTTATGACTCATGGACTTCAACTCCCAGAATTCCTGAGCCAGCATGGCTCAGCTTGGAAACTTCTCCCTTTTCCCTCAGCAGGGCTGGCTCAGGAATTCTGGGAGTTGAAGTCCATGAGTCATAAAAGAGCCGAGGTTGCCTACCCCTATATTTAGCCATAGTTTCCATTGGGAAATGTGACCATCCTAGAACAAGCCAAGTCCAAAAACTCTTGAGAAATTACTAGAAGCCTGACACACTGACAAATGAACCATCAAGGGTCCCACAGACATAAACAATTTCTACATACTATGCAAAAAAAAAAGACAATTGAAAAGCCAAAAAGGGAACAAAAAGACTAAAACAATCCCGCTACCCAGCAATCAGCATCCAGGATGAGCATAGATTAACACCAAGATTAACATCAGACCAACAATGAAAGGAAATAACACCACAATCAAGGAACTGCCAAACAAACCCACAATAAACAGCCCAACCAAAGAACGTATAAGATCAATATTGGTGACAGGGCAAGCCACTAGAATAGGGTTCCCCAACCTTTCTGGCTTTGTGCACTGATGCGGGAGGGGGGAAGAGGGCTTGGTTTAGAGCAAGGGGGGAAGCATACACAGCTCCATTTGCATGAGTGACAGGCAAATGCATCCACCACCTCCCCAAATGCTTGCTCACTGCTCACACAAGTGGGGATGCACACAAGCACGCTCTCTGCCTTCTTCCATGGCCTGGTTCCGCACGGTTCATGGCCAGTACTGGGCCACGTCCCAGGGGTTGGGGACCTCCACGCTAGAATATAAACTGAGAGCAAACCACACACTCTACTAGCACTGATGATGTTACCTATTTTGCTAATGAAATGTCTGAAGAAAACAAGCAAACTCAGAGAACATCAAGGATCCGTCATTTCAACCCTGAATTACAAATTTTCTCCTTCATTGGTACAAACAATTGTAGTATACTTATCTTGCCTTAATAATAATAATAATAATAATAATAATAATAATAATAATAATAATAATAATAATAATAATAATAATAATAATAATAATAATTTAATTTGTATACCGCCCTTCTCCCGAAGGACTCAGGGTGGTGAACAGGGCAATAGAATTTATCTCTCCCACCCCAATGCCCAGTACATATACATGTTATAATGATATATGATATTCTATATTGTATTACGCAAACGCACACCATCTTACAACACTCCTCTGAGAGCCTGGGAAATATTTATAGTGGATAAATGGTTAAGAGAGAAAGCACCAGCATTTTCTACTTATGCTACATTCACTGTAAACATATGCATAATGACACAGCTTCAATTTTGCAAAGATTTTTCCTTCCTTCTACGGCTATTGCTGAACTCTTACAAATATCTCCGGTTACTTACAGAAGGTTTAAACAAGTGATAACTATTAAAGCAATAATAAAAATGGTATTATGGACCAGAATAATTTTGTTATCGTCTTTATACCTCCTGTGTCCAAAGTGGAAGCAAAAGTACAACGACCCAAGTATGGTGGCCTGGGTTATTTAAAGGAATGCTAATATGAAAAAAAATATGAATGTTGTAAACGCTCTTGTAAAAATACAGGGTAGTTCTTTTATTGTTATTGAGCCAACGACAGATTTCTGATACAAAGTATATGTTGCATATCTCCGTTAGAAAAATAAATGTTCAAAACAGACATTTCCACACTCAAACCTGGTCTACAACTCCTACCTTGTATAAACCTTCTAACAAAATGTAATGTGATGGCAACAGAAACACTAGGAGAGAAACCTGTGTTTGTCAACTGCTAAATGAAAAGAAGATGAGTTATCATCATGGAAATGTCATGAGCCTGCCAATGCCAGAAACTTTAGATCAGATCCTGCATCCCACACCTGCTGCTTCTTTCACTTTTGCTATGGAACAGATGGACCATCCAGCATCTTCTGAAACTACGGTATATATTAATGTTTAATTTCAACAGATTCTTTGGTTGATCTTCGTAATGAATTTTGTACACACGAGGAAAATATTCTTAACATCCTGATGATACCTTTGATATTCGTGGCTGCTCATAGCAAAGGTCAAAAAGGTCAGGATGGCAGTTGCAGCTGTGCAAAGTCTATCCATTTTGATATGTGTTGTGTATGACACATGCACCAAAGGGCAAGACTTCAATTGCACAGTTGCAGCACCATCTTGATGCCCCTTTGGACACCTCCGGTAGAAACTGTGGTTTCAAATGTGTCATAGGCATAAGATTTCCGTTCCTTTAGTTTACAAAAAATAACGAAGTAACTTTTAGAAAGTCTTCTCCATAAGTCTTTAGTTGTGTGCTAAGCCACAATGTTGCTTGACTTTGGTTATGGTTTATTCTATGAGCATAACACTGGTAGTTTAGAAACTGTTGTTAGGAACTCTTTCAGACTGATATCAATGTCTGAGTGATGTATTAGGTGCCACTGCTCAAAAAGTATAATGAACATGTATTAAAATAAATACAGTTAATATAATTAGATAATGCAACTAAACATTATCTCAGCCAATGTATTAAAAATTACTGACACACACACACACACACAAATGTATATACATGTATATAAATTGAGAATTCCTATTTTAACTCCAGGAGTTATATACCGTACAATATTTTCATGCACTATTATATAAGAGATGTCATCTTGAACACACATGCGCACGTGTGCACACACGCACACACACACACACAATTTCATCCCAGGATTTCCAGGACCTTTCAGAATAGTTCAAGAGAGTACATCAAGGCTCTCACCCTTTTAGCTCAACTGGAAATGCGCACAACCAAATCTTCCTTTAAAATTAATATTAAAATATGTATATCCTGCCTTCTGATTTATAATATCATTGACAAATAGTAAAAAAAATATAGGCAAATCATAAACTTTACGGATGGAGTGATGGCATGCACAATGATGTCTCATAAAGAATAGGGCGGGAGGTGGGAGTTATTTATCTGTGTGGACTCCAGAACATACAGATCGACTGCCTGCGTGCCCAGAATTTTTCATAAATATCCCACCGTGTATTACGTTATGCAGCCGCCATACATTAATTAGAGCATCCGACAGACACTGCAATGTGTTACACTCACCCAAGTGAATCTTCATTTTTCACATGCAGGGCCTTACTAATTAAAATCAGCTTTGCAATTAAACGTGGAAAATTGTGTTAAACTTTCAAGCATGGTTTTAAGGAGGTGGGATGGAGAGTTGGGCAAAATCAGGAGGAAGGAAGTAATTTTTTAGGGGGGGAAATCATGTCTTTATTTTCATGCAAATGAAACCCTCCCCTCTGCCTCTCCCCCCAATATCAAAAGAAGAACTGGTGAAAGGGAAGGTATGAGGATTTTCCCCCCTCCCCCGTTGCTTTCTTCCCCACCCCTGTATTATACATGCTTCTCTCTGTTGCAGAGGCAATATTTCCGCTATCTTCCTGCCAGTCCTTGGCCCAGTTCCAATGCTTTTAGTGAATGCTATCTGTCAAGGCATGAATAATACAGCCTCTAGGCTGTCGGCAGAATCCAAATGAGGCATACATCAGGAAGCAAGCACTCGACTTTAGCTCCAGAACATGCTCCTGTGAAGACAGGCAATTATTCACCCACGGCTGCAGTCATGGCAATCAAACCAGTGGGTGAAAAGGTATAAGAAGCACAGGGGGAGGGGAGAGGGGAAGAGAAATGGGCACAACAGCACAGAGAATTCGGCAATTCTCGCATAAGAAAGGATTTTCTCATCAGAGAGATACAGTCAGCTCACAGTTAAGAGGATGCTAGGGCAAACATAGCTATTCTATTTTACTTCATTCTTTATTCAGAGAATTAAACCTAAATGGATCAGTATTTACTTTTAAAAAAAAATCAGTTTCCAGGATTTATTCTCCCGCTTTTCTACCTTCTTTTAAAAAAGCTTAAATAGAAGAGAGATGGATTAAATAGAACATTTGATTTTTTAACTAGATAGTAAGATGGTTCTGTTGATTAAAAAAGGGGAAATGGGCCCAAAAGATGTCCTGGGGGAAAGGACTGGAAAAAAGGATTCTCAAAGAGGCAAAGAAAAGGAATGGCTGGTTTGCCACGATTCTCTCTTTCTCAAAAAAATAAAATAAAAAAAATCAGAAATAATTTCATAGCCTGTTTTATTTTTTTAAAAAAATCATTTTAAAAGATGATTCGGGGCAGCAAAAAGTATTCCACAAGCACTATACTTTGATGCCCTGTGCACATGACTTCCTCAATGTACTGTAGTTCAAATTATAGTGAATGTATATTTACATATGGGAGAAGAGACACCCGTTCTCACCACCACCATTCCAGTTAGTTCAGAGAGAACAAGCCTCCCGTAAAACGAAAACATGAGATGGGATAATATTATTTCAATGAACCTGAAATCATTTAAAGCATAAGTTCCTTAATAAGTCCAGTATAATTTTGCCTATTTTGTGCAATCAGTTAAAGGAGGCCCAGTTGTGTGTTCCAGCACTAGGGGAAGTTTGGCTAATGGCTGCAAACAGCACAACTTCCCTAAGCATAGTTTAGGCAGTAGATAATGTTTTGGGAGAGTTGCCCTTTCTTTGAGTTATAATCCCAGGACAGAGATATCATTAGACCTGGGAAAAAACACACAGAGAAAGACTTTTTGTCCCCTTCCCATCTTCTCAAAATCTCTCTACTACTGCTATCAACCCTAAGCGTCTTCCTCAGAAATTTATAGCTTCACTGGAATGGCCTGGCCACCCAAATTTTACTCCGCATAGTGGAATAAATCAGGACACTGGCCTTTCCTTATCCCCAGGCAAGGATCTACAGAGCCTTATCTCCAGTTGCTAAATGGCAATCACAAAAAAACAGGAATGCGAAATCAGGGAAGACAATGTTTCATTCCATCTGGACTGTCCCACTTGCTATCTTTAATCTTGTCTTTATTGGTTTTATTTTAATTTGTTTTTCTTTATTCAAGTTTTATTGGTTTTTCAATATTTACATATACATGTATTTGTGAAGCAACATGGTGGTTGGGTAGTGAAAAGTAACAAATAACAAGTTGTTTGTAAATAGTTCAGGTTGCATCAATAAAGATTCCCTCTCTGATTCTCTTAGTTTTCATATAGTCAAAGTGATCAAATTAGTACATTTCTAGATATGACCTAATCAATTAAGAAAGTTTTTAATGTAATTAGACTAATACATATCAAAATCCTGTTTTTTACCTAATTCCAATAAAATACTCTAAAGTGGCCTATAATATATAATTTAATTTAATTTAATAATTTAATTTCTATACCGCCCTTCTCCCGAAGGACTCAGGGCGGTGAACAGGGCAATACACAATAAAAATCAAATACAAAAATTAAAAAACCATTAAAAAACCATTAAACATCATGCCCATAAAATCAATACATATTAAGTTAAAACTAATTTTAAAAACCCAACCCCATCCCGTCAGACCAGGCCAGTTTGTTCGAAAAAGAATGTTTTAAGATCGCGCCGGAAGGAGCGAAGGTCGGGGGCCGTCCGGAGCTCAACCGGTAAGCGGTTCCAGAGGTCTGGCGCGCCCACAGAGAACGCTCTCCCCCTGGGGGGTCACCAATCGGCATTCTTTGATCGGCAGCACCCTGAGGAGGCCCTCTCTGTGGGAGCGCACTGGACGGAGGGAAGTTGACACCGGTCGCAGGTGTTGCCGTAGGTAATCCGGACCCATGCCATGAAGGGCTTTGTACGTCATAACTAACACCTTGAACCTCACCCGGAGAGCAACCGGTAGCCAATGCAGCTCGCGGAGCAGAGGTGTAACATGGGAGTATCGGGAAACTCCCAAGACGACTCGCGCGGCTGCATTCTGCACCAGCTGGAGTCTCCGGGTGGACCTCAAGGGCAGCCCCATGTAGAGAGCATTACAGTAGTCTAGACGAGAGGTCACGAGCGCATGAGTGACTGTGTGCAAGGCATCCCGGTCTAGATAGGGCCGCAACTGGCACACCAGGCGAACCTGGGCAAAGGCCCCCCTAGTCACAGCTCCAATATGCTCTTCCAAAGAGAGCTGTGAGTCTAGAAGGACCCCCAAGTTGCGGGCCCTATCTACGGAGGGTAATAGCTCACCCCCCATGGCCAATGATGGAATAATCGGAATTTCCCGGGATGCCGGCACGAACAGCCACTCAGTCTTGTCAGGGTTGAGTCGAAGCCGGTTCCTCCCCATCCAGACCCGGACCGCCTCCAGGCAACGGGACATCACGTCGAGGGCATCACTGGGGTGGTTTGGGGTCGAAATAAAAAGCTGGGTATCATCAGCATATTGGTGATACCCAACTCCAAAACCACGAATGATCTCACCCAGCGGCTTCATATAGATGTTGAACAGGAGAGGTGAGAGAACCAATCCCTGAGGAACTCCACAAATGAGAGGTCTCAGGGTCGATCTCTGCCCCCCTGCTAACACCGACTGCGAAGGTCCCAGGAGGTAAGAGGAGAACCACTGGAGAACTGTGCCTCCCACTCCTAGCCCCCTGAGACGTCGCAGCAGGATACCATGGTCGATGGTATCAAAAGCCGCTGAGAGGTCTAAAAGGACTAGGACAGAGGAACAACCCCTGTCCCGAGCCCGCCAGAGATCATTCACCAGCGCGACCAATGCCGTCTCCCGGGCCTGAAACCCGATTGGTACGGGTCTAGGTAGTCAGCTTCCTCCAAGAACAAAGGGAGCTGATGCGCCACCACGCTCTCAAGAACCTTCGCCAAAAAGCGAAGGTTGGAGACCGGACAATAGTTGTTTAAAATTGCTGGGTCCAAGGCAGGCTTCTTGAGGAGGGGTCTCACCACCGCCTCCTTCAAGGCGGCGGGAAAACTACCCTGACTCAAAGAAGCAGTAATCACTGCCTGGAGCCAGCCTCGTGTCCCATCCCGGGCTGCATAAGTCAGCCAGGAGGGGCACGGGTCCAACAAACAGCTCAGCTTCCCCATGATCTTGTCCACTTCTTCAGGGGTCACAGGATCGAACTCTTCCCAGTTTAAATCGACAAGACCGCCCGTATCCTCTTCGTCAGACTCTGCCCAGTCGGAGTCCAAACCGGTCCGGATCCGAGCGATTTTGTCCGACAGAAATCGACTAAACTCCTCGGCTCGACCCTGCAAGGGTTCCTCCCTCACCTCCTGATTAAGGAGAGAGCGAGTCACCCTAAACAGGGCGGCCGGGCGATTATCTGCGGACGCAATGAGGGTGGCAAAGTGGTTAGACCTAGCCACCCTCAATGCTGCGAGATAAGTTCTCGTAAACGACCTTAGTCGTAACCGGTCGGATTCGGATCGGCTGGACCTCCAACAGCTCTCTAGGCCCCGTCTCCGACGCTTCATATCGCAGAGCTCCATATAGAAGAAAGCTTACTTTTTGGGTAACCCACAATTCCCTAATTCAGTAAAGAATAATTCTCTTGTCTACAACATGGCTTTTCAAACGGTGGTACGCGTACCACTAGTGGTACGTGACTACCTGGCTGGTGGTACGCGGCGTCGCCTGCCTTCCCCCCGCTGCCTCCTCCCCACCCCCACCCCCGCGCTCTGCTCCTTTCCAGCTCACTTGCTGCCAGAAAGCATGCTGCTTGGCAGCAGCCTGCAGGAACCCTACAGAGGGCACGCGCAGGTGCAGAGTGAGATCCTGCCCTCTCCAGGGACTTGTTGTGCAGCAACTGGATTGACTTCTGATTGGCAATTCTTCGGGGCACACATGGCCGGGAAGGCGTGTTGGAGTCCCAGGTACCAGTAAGGCTATCAGCCTGCTCCTCCCCCATCGCCTGTCAGCCCCGGGAGAGCCCTGCGTGAGAGCCTCGCCGGCCACCGAACCCTGCCTTTCGAGTAGGAGCGGACTTGCCCTGCTTGCTCTTGGCTGCCTCTGCGGGTGCTGCTCTAGCGTGGAGAGGGCAAGGCCAGTCCCCATTCGGCCCACCATCCCTGGGAGAGTCCCACACGAGCACCTCGCTGGCCACCGAACGTTGCCTTTTGAGTGGGAGCGGCTGTTGAGCCCTGGGCTTGACAATCAACTGGGTTGGGGGGGGATCCGTGCAGCAACCCAGCTACCTGGCCTGCCAGCCGCTCATTGCTATGCCAATCAGCTGGGAGGCTGAGACTCTGGATTTGAGCCACCAACAGAGCGCAGTGCAGGGTAGATGCACCAAAGCTCACCCCAGAGCCTCTGCTGCCGGAAGCCTGCTTGCAAAAAGTGGGGCAGGCGGCAGCAGCTGCTCACGGCACTGGGCAAGAGCAAGCAGGGAAAGGCCACTATGAAGCCCCGGGCTCAAAAATCAACTGGTTGTGGGGGGGGGAATCCATGCAGCAACCCGGCTACCTGGCCTGCCAGCTGCTTGTTGCTCCACCGATCAGCTGGGAGGCTGAGACTCCGGATTTGATCTGCCGACAGAGCGCAGTGCAGGGGAGACGCACCAAAGCCAGCCGCTCATTGCTCTGCCGATCAGCTGGTTTGCTGCGCAGATTCCTCCCCCACACCCACCAAGTTAATTGTCGAGCCTGGGGCTTGATAGCGGCCTTGCCCTGCTTGCTTTTGGCCAGCGCTGTGAGCAGCTACCGCCACCTGCCCCACTTTTTGCAAGCCCCATTATGCTGCCATCGCAGGCTTCCGGCACTGGAGGCTCCGGGATGAGTGAGGTTGCCAGAATCGCGAATCAGCGTTTACTCAGAAATGCCGATCTCACCTCCTGCGCATCCTGCTTGCTTGCAGAAAGCAAGCTGAAAGCGAGTGAGCGAGATTGCCAGAATCGCAAATCGGCGTTTGCTCAGAAACGTCAATCTCGCCTCCTGCAATCTTCCTTGGTTTCAGCTTGCTTTCTGCAAGAGAAAGCCGGCCACAGGGCCAACTCCGTGAGTGCCGCTCTAGCATGGAGAGGGGGAGGCCGGTCCCTGTTCGGCCCGCCAGCCCTGGGACAGTTAAGTGGGCATCAGGTTTCTTGGTAAAAATGGATTTGGAAGGAAGGAAGGAAGGAAATGACAATGGGAGGGAGGGAGGGAAGGAGGAAAGGACAAAGAGGGAGGGAAGGAAGAAAGGAAGGAAGGAAAGAAGGAAGGGACAATGGGAGAGAGGGAGGGAGAGAAATAGAGAAGGAGAAAGAAATAGGGAAGGAGAGAGAAAAAGAAATAGGGAGAGAAAGGGAGAAAGGGAAAGAGAGAGGGAGAGAGAAGAAAGAGAGAGGGAAATAGAGGGAGAGAGAAAGAGAGAGAAATAGAGAGAGGGAAAGAGAGAGAAAGAGAGAGGGAGAAAGAGAGAGAGAAAGAGGGAGGGAGAGAGAGAAAGAGGGAGAGAGAGAAGGAGAGAGAGGGGGGAAGAGAGAAATTAAATTAGTAACATGGTTGTTAAGTGAATCTGGTTTCCCCACTAACTTTGCTTGTCAGAAGGTTGCAAAAGGTGATCACATGACCCTGGAACAATGTGACATTATAAATATGAATCAGTTGCCAAGTACCCAAATGTAAATCATATGACCCTGGGGATGCTGCAACGGTCATAAGTATGAAAAATGGTCATAAGTCACTTTTTCCAGTGCCGTCGTAACTTTGAACAGTCACTAAGCAAATTATTGTAAGTCGAGGACTACCTGTTTTTTATCTTTTTTTTGGTCATGCTTTTGACACCTTGCTGGGCGACGTGGTACTCGGACATTGCCTTATCCTAAAAGTGGTACAATGGGTGAAAAGGTTGAAAAGCCCTGCTATAGTCTATTCCATTTTTCTTGTTGTATCAGAATCTTGTAGATTTTTTCCTGTTTGTGTCAAATTATAATTCTTTTCCTTTGTTATTTCATCAATTTGATCATACTCTTCTAATTTGTAGTCTGTTATCTGATTTATTTGTTCATTTGTTGTTATTTCCTGGGTGTTTTTTAATTGTAGATTTAAATTGGAAATATGTTTATTTAAATCAGAGCTTTTCAACCAGTGTTACGGGTACCACCTGTGGTACATTGGCACCTGGCAGGTGGTATGTGACCATCCTAGAAAAGTGGTAGCAGGGGAAGGGAATGAGCTGAACCAGTGGCAGCACCGCACAAGCATGAGCAAGAGATGGCTGGAGCTGCAGGGCTGTCAGGGCTCAGCAGAAGCGCCAGGATCAGTGCTTCTTCAGGGCTGTCAGGGCTCAGTGGAAACACCAGGATCAGTGCCAGGCTCCAGCTGGAGCTCAGCACTGATCCTGGCACTTCTGCTGAGCCTAGAAGAAGTGCCAATCAGCTGGAATGTTGCAGCATCTCCAGGGTCTTGTGATTTACATTCAGATGCTTGGCAACTGATTCATATTTATGACGGTCACAGTGTCCCAGGGTCACTGGGTGCTGCAAACACCCAGCAGACGTGGGGGAATAAAAACCAAATACATACACACACCCCCCTGCTGCCAACCCTCAACAGAAATGCTCATAACAATGAAAACCTCGTACAGGAGGAAGAGCGCTGCTGGGCAGGCAGGCAGGTGTCTTGCTCGGCTGTGGATTGGGGGGCACTTTTTTCAGTGCCATTGTAACTTCGAACAGTCACTATGCAAACTGTTGTAAGTCGAGGACTACCTGTACTTCATCACTTTTTTCCTTCTCTTTTTTTTTAGTCATCAAGTTTTTGACACCTTGCTAGGCGACTGGTGGTACTCGGATGTTGCCATATCCTAAAAGTGGTACAATGGGCGAAAAGGTTGAAAAGCCCTGGTCTACAAAACTTACATTGTTCATTACAAATCATTCTTATGATTTAATAGTAAATTCTAGTTTTCATCTTAACAAATCACCAATTGTTAGAAAATTTTTTTGTCTTAACCATTCAGCACTTATTAAAATACTATCTTATATTATAAGATTCTAAATTCTATAGTATAATTTAAAGTTTTATTCTAAAAGCTTAATTTTGTTTTCCTTTAAAAATCTAAAACCTAAATATGAAATCAGGTTTTTTTTAAGATTCCCCTTCGTCCACCAAAAAAGATTTTTTAAGTTCTGTCCTTAAAAATCCCAAAAAGAGAGACAAGTCTAAATCTTACTCTCGCCTTCCTTTTGTGCCAATCAGGCTTCCACCTTAGTGTCTTTAAATTCTCAGATGTGTCTCCCTTTCTTCCTCCACCTCTTATTTGAATCCACAGAGACGATCCAAATGACAGTTTTGCCAAGCTGGTGTCCCCTTTATAATCATTGAGATATTGCTTTAATAGCTCAGTTTTTGATGTTTGATGTAATTCTTGTTCCATTTCCATCTGGGTTAGGTAGAATGTAGTAGCTAATGTTGTTATTGTTTGATTAGCTGGATCCTCAACATACTGTATTTGAAGGACTTTGATATCTTCACTCTTAATGTTGCTTTCTTCGGGTGTTGTTGTTTTTTGAACTGTAAGTTTTGTAGTTAAAGTTAGAGTTTGGACTTCAAAGTTATCTGTAGGCTGCGTTCATTAGTGTTTACAGCTAAGTCTTCCATGGAGGCTATTTTAATAGGAGTCAGTAATTTTCCACCTCCAATGCTCCTAAAAGTTGTTTTCAGTGCCAGGTGTTCCCACACTTGTCTTTGAAGATAATATCAAGGACAACTCTGTTATTCAGTCAGCTGTCAGAATAAGCAAAAGGTTTACTTGCAATTCCAGGTTTAGCCACAGGATGTCATCAGTAGCATATAGAATAAGTTGTAAAATTCTTTTTTCCCCCAAATTAATATAAAGCTTTTATATAATTAGTCCATTCTTTTTTCCTTAGTTCACATCTTAAACAGAAAATAGGGTAGTAGATCCTCACAAAAATATGAGCTTTTTAATAGGTAGGAATGAGATTGCTTAGTTTCTTTGCTTAATCAGATGGTGTGTGTTTTCTTTCTTTCTTTGCTTTAAGGCTTAAAATGTTATTCCCCCAAGTATACAAAAGCTGTTTTTTTTTCAAAAAAAGGGGGGAGGGGAGAAAATTTCCAGAAAAGTCCCACAGGGAGCCAGTTAGGGGGATAAAAAAGGAAAAGTCTCACCCAAGTCCTTCAGATTGCTTCATTGTGCTAGATGGTGCTCTGGCTTTCGACAGGGAACGTCTTAATGATCGGCCATGTTGATGGCCAGTGTCTTCTTCTTTGGGCCAAAAGGAGCTGCTCCGGATTCAAGCACAGGCTGCTACCCTTCCACAATCACAGGAGGGCCTCCTTGCGGTGGTTGCCCCTCCAGGGCAACTATCGGCCCTTTTCAGGGTCCTCCAATGAAGAAAGATCGGACGGCAGGGAGGGAGGTCTCTCTGAGCGTCCAAAAGTGCCGCATGTGCAAACCGGAAGCCTATTTTAATTTGTTTTGATTTGAGTCATTGAGACTCAGATGGCATAGAAGTTTAATAAATAATCACAATAATTTCATCAGCCACTGCTTTAGGGCAAAGCCGGTTTCTACCAAGGGATGATTCAGTGGACATGTTCCTTAGTGGCTTTATTGTAAGCTCCTTGGCAGCGAGTAGGAAAGAGCACAAGTACCAGTAGTAGCAGCAATAGCTTTAACTTTTTAATTGAAGTGTTGGCACATTTCACAAACTTTCTCCTTGAGTGCACTGACTTTAAAAGAAGCTACATACAGGTAAGCTGGCATAGACTTGCCTGTATAATCACCTTATTCTTTGGAAGGAGATTTGCTTCAGCACCTCCCAAAGATACTGCCAAGGAAGCAGTAGGAAGTCTCTTATACCGAGATAATATCTAATAAGGATGACTTTTTGCCTAGACATGTCCTTATTTATTTATTTATAAATAAAACTTTACTTATAAAATTTATAGTCCACCCATCTTCCTTAATGAGTTTTGTCTTATTAATTATGGCTTATTGTTATTTGTCACTGGACATCATATTTGGTGATTTAAACTATCATCTAATATCTCAGTGAAAAATGTACATGTTGGTACATTTGTCCTCAATCTCCCTAATTCATTTTCACTTGATTATCCTGGGTTCCAAGGAAAATAGTTTCAATTTCCTCCGGTTTATCCAACCTGGGAGTTTTATTTCGCTGTGAAGTCAAAGCAGACATTCTTCCTTCCATGTGCAGAAAGTTGGAATGTCAAGGAAGTAGCAATTCAGGTTAAAGTTCCTTCCTCTCTCTTCCTGTGTTTTTACCAACAAGACAGAGAAGATTCAGACCAACTGAATTGTTTAAAGGTTTTCCTGTTCCCCAATACTTCTCTACTTACAGCAAACTAAGAATATCAGAAAATGAAGGGAGTTATTTCATTTATTAGATGTACATGGCTACCCATCTCACCTTAGTGAAAAGGGAGCTTGAAGAACATATAAAAGTAGAGTTAAAAACATAGAAATCCCAAGAATAATAAGAGGAAGTTCTAATTTAGGAGACGAAAGATGGGTATAAAAATTACTGACATAATTTCATTTCATTTTATACGTATTGCTTTTGATTTTCTACAAATGTAAAGTAACATTGAGAACAAAGAGGTATTTGCAATGTATTGATTAAAAAATAAAACATTATTTAAAACAAACATTACATTAAAACTGTAACTTGAGAACTTCTTTTTGTAGTCATTAATATGAAATGAAAGAATACACTTAATTTTAAAAAATCTTCAAAAATTCACATGGTAATGTAATTCAACAAATAGCTTGATTTTGTCAGAAGTTAATATTTAATTGTATAAATCAATCATCTTTATAGTGGTTGTGAGTTGACAAAAATACAATTAGCAAAAAACAGAATTAAGTAAATTTATGTCTGTTCTAACTTAATGAATCGCTTTGTTTTGTACTAGTGTACCTACTTATAAAATGAAAAAAAATCTTTTCAGATTGTACTTGGAAAGGCATTCTTCAAGGTGGGGTATAATTTTTTAAAAAAGTGAATAAATTATAGGGTATAATTTAAAAATTATACAGGGTTTTTTAAAAAATTCCCAGGCTATTGAAAAAAATACAGACTTAGATCCTAAATCATTATACTGTTCACAAATATTATGTACTTTTTAGGAGATGCATCTTTATTTCAGCATTACCCTTAAGATCATGAAATCCCAGAAACAGACATCAAGGCCACATTAGCATGGAGACAGAAAGCAGAAAAAACAAGAGTTAAAGAAGATGGACTCTGTGCAAAAAAAGTTGTATCTTCTAAGCCTGTAGCTCTGAGGCAAAATTATTCCATTTTTTCACATTTTGACAATGTCTAAAAAGACATTCCTTTCATTCCATAATTCTGATTGTGTGAAATCATTTATACCATAAAGGATTTATATCACTTGCCCTCAGTGATATCAAATGAACTATTGTATCATAGTTAGACTGCATGGTTATCATGTCTGAACAGAACTGAGTTATATGCATAAGAAGCATGGAATCAGGGCACTGCTGCTCTTTCCAATTTCCTTGCAAGCACTGACTCTAAATCTCATGCTGAGCAACAATATCTTCAGGTCTTTTTCTTGCATTCACTTGAAAATGAATTAAAAAACTGTCATGCAACTAAGAACATAGTTTGCCTGTCTGCAGAATTTGTTCTGATTTTTTGTTATTGTGTCTTTCTAGGCCATGATTCATATTATGAAATAAAAAATAAATATCAGTTTATTTTATTCAACTTATTCTTGGTGCTCCAAGGAACAAATGTATTTATCTGCATATAACTTATAACTCTGCTCCCATTTTATGTCTAAACTAGGGTACTCATCTTAGGATTGGACTGTGTGCCCCGGTAGTTATTTCAAAAGACTTTGTGGTTAAGAATGTAGAGTTAGCAAAGTTTGTATTGATTTCTTTATTCATTCCATCTTTCCATCCCAATTCTGATGAACTTAGAGATTTTGAACTCTAGCATTTGTGTAGTTTATTACAGGATTGGGGTTTTATTGATTCCTTTAATACAATATGCATATACATATTAGAAACTGATGAACATCTGGGGTACTACACATCCATATTAACGTGCATGACAAAAACAATTTTCATCCTCCAATCAATGTATTCTCTTCAATGCTTTTCTTTTGCAATAAATATGGCCACTGTTGATGTAAAAGCAGGGATGAAGCTGAGAGGCATAGCATATTATATATACAAATTATGTATGCATGACTACTCTGTTCCATGTTTAGACACCAAAATCAAACCAATGGAAAATGCATAGCAAAATTTTCTAGGCATTCTTTCTGGCAACTTCACCCACCTGCAATGACAAATAGCACGCGCCATGACTTGATAATGGAGAAACTCTATTCCCTAAATTTAGTTTTAATTGCTCTAATTGCAAGACTTTGAAATATAGCTCAAAAGAAATGGTATCAAGACCTGATGCACTGAGGAGTTAATAATATCCATGAATCTAAATAAAATGGGTAGAAAACACTTAGGGAATACGGGCTACTTTGTTTATGATCCAACCCTGTGTTAAAAGTATTTTTACCCATTAATATCCATAAATCTATATGCATTAAATTTCATACTCAGTAGAGCTGCCAGTTGTTGTCTTGATAATTGGGGTCTTTTGAAAAATTTGAAGGCAGCTTTCAATATCTGTGATAAATATCTGAAGTTTGAATTAGGCATATATTAAAACCGTTCCTCTGAAATCATCTACACTCTTTCACTTAAAATACAGAAATAAATATTTTGCTCTGCAAATGTATAAATAATACAATCATCTATACAAAACATGGTAAAATTAAAACATGAATAACAATCACAAATGTGTAATTCACAATTATATTAGACTATATTTCTTAGTACTAATTCTGATCAAATCTATGTGGCATTCAGCGGTGGTCCCTGGATATTTTTCCTACAATGTAACCCTAGCCCTGAACTTTTTGTGCTGAAAACCCTGTGTTTTTATTTCACTTAGGAACCAGATTAAATGACAGTAGTCATGCCAGCTGGAAAGAAAAATATGTCAATAGTCATATTTTAATTTGCTATTTAAGTTTGTTAGAACTGCACACCCTGCCTAATGGTAGAGGAGAAGTAGGGATGCCTTCAAAGAAATGATATTTTATGCTGCTGGTCTCCAGGGAGTGCCAATATGATTAATATGTCCAATTAGAAATAAATTTGATCAAAAAGCTAGGAAAGGACAATTGTGTTTCCTTCTTTGATCATATTATAAAATCTCAATTTCTGGGAGAGAAAGTAAATGATTAGAACGTTAGAATAAAATGAGACTGCAATTAAGTGCAAAGGGGGTGGTGGTGGAAGAATGCAAGTGCAAAAGAATTTCTTGACTATACTATCAGTTTCTAGCCATTACAACTAGGACATTAAGGCAGTCAAGTCAGGTAACTTGCTTATTAGATGCCTTCAGTTTAATCCATCATTAGCACACAATCTCTCTCTCTCTCTCTCTCTCTCTCTCTCTCTCTCTCTCTCTCTCTCTCACACACACACACACACACACACACACACACACACACATTACCTTCTGTGTCTTGCATATTTGCCACTAACATGACCACTGCCATCACAGCCAGGAGTAGGGCAGCTATAAAAAAAATGAATTAATTATAAAGGTTTCTACATGCTGCATAGAAATTGTATTAAATGCAGGCAATAGGTGTTACAGAGATGGAGGGCAACAAAGAGAGAGAAAGAAAAAAATCAAATAACTGAAGGAAAAAGGGAGGAGGGGATGCTTTTTATTAGCAAATCCCAGGGGAATTAATTTCATCAGTGCAGCAGGGCATGAGCAAGCCACCAATGAACTTGAAAGTGCATTATACCCATTAAAAGACATGAATTTTCTAAATTGCTAATGGGGATACATTTTACACTCAGCACACTAACCTGAACAGCTCTTGTATGGCTGGTTCCACGGGAACTGCAGAGAGATGGAAAATATATAAAAATTTATCATCTATTACAAGTACTCCCCCTTCTGCTGAAAATTGCCCAAAAAGGCTGTAAGAAAAGCAAGGGTCACCATGCATCATGCAAAGAGATTCTGGAGGATGAAGGTCACCCTGAGCAGGGGGGGGCCTTGAGTGATTTACTGAAGCAAGAGACATACCTCGAACACCTTTCGACCGTGTGCGATGGCGCTTCTCGTCTGCCTCCACCTCCATCTGGGAATAGATTAGCAGTCAGTCAGTGCTCTTATCCTTCATGCACAGACTATCAATGCACAGACAGATACGGGCTCTGTATTTATTGACAATATTTTAATTCCATTTTATCCTGCAAGTAAACAGCCTGCACTGAAGGGGATTTTTTTTAAAGGCTCTCAATATTTGTTTGAGAACAAAAACCCACAGGGTAATTTCTTATATTAACTGTGTGTGCTGCCTTTCACAACTCTTTTATGCTTCTCTTTTAAACTTTCTTTAATGGCAGCCCAATATCGGCAGAGTACAACTGATTTTTTTGCAACATGAAACTTCTGCCATATTGTACTAGGAGACTTTCAAACAAGATTTTTTTTTGCAAAAGAAGAAGGAAGGGAGGAAACACAATGGGATATTGAGAATTGAAGTATCTTTTGGGTTTTCACTATAGAAAAAAGAAAGAATCTGTCTACTATAAATATCTAAATAAATTATTCCTTATATATTTATACATTGTAAATAACTTTAAAATTGATTGCCAGTTGGCACAGTCTTAGGAACACCACCGTCTGCTTTGTAACTAAGGGAACATTATTTACAAACATTGGGAAGGAGAATATCAGATCTAAAATGCAAAAAAAGGTGTTTCCTTCTATTGTAAGTGTAATTTTTCAGTGGTTTGCTCTGCCTTAACCCATTGAGATCAATCTTCTTGTGGGGTACTATTACTCCACATGCCTACTTTTTAATAGCTTCTTTCAAACGCCATGCCTTCAGCCCTGCATTTGTTACAGAAGTGAGGAACCTTTTTGGTGACAGTCCCAAATGTTTCAAAAATGCTGGCAAAGAAAGAGGTCAAGCTGTCCTGATCAGGAACTGCTAATAAATCAGAGACCTTCAGACTGTACACCACAAAACTCGATTAGTGGACTAGGACTTGACAGCAGTCTTAGAATCACATCTCAACTAGATACAAATATAAATTGCAAGAAAGAATGGAGCTAAACAGAGTTGTTGATTGTCCATTATTAGGATGCACTTTTCTCAATTGCAGTCATTCAAATGCATAGCTTTTTCTTCCCACTCTCCCCATGAATTCATGGATCATTTCTCTTGCTGTTTGAATCTGAGGACTTGAGTATTTACATAACTACGACTCTGGCCTGGGAACCGTCTTGGCTTAGTCCTCGCCTCTTACAGCTTACTCTTTTACTCTTTATATGTTTGGATATACTCAGTGAGTCTTTTTCCCTCTTACATCCTGACTTCAAACTCTTTGTGTAGTTAGCTCAGTATTGGGGCAGAATTTATCTCAACCATGAGCTGCATGGCACATTTCAGCAGTGGGGGATACAGGACCATTCCCTAACTTTCAATGCTCGGTGTTCATGGTGGTAAGAGTTTGGGCTAAGTTGGTTTTCATTCTTTGTTTTGAAATGAGCAACCAGATGCCAATGACAGTTTACTAGATAGCTATCACAATTTTATACAAAAGTTCAGAACTGACTTTGACAATTCCACCAGGAAAGCAACTGCTAATCAGGAGGAAAACATGACTATGCAGCAGATTTTCAGTTGTATATCAGGGATGCGTACTGGATTGATTTTGCCCTGATTGACCAGTTTTAGGAAGGCTTTTCTGATGAACTGGGGGATGAATTAGTGTGACAAGGCTCATCAAAAACCTCGAGAAAGTCATTCGACATTGCATGATGATTAATGGCAGGCTAGAGAAGTTGAGGGACAATGGAAATAACCTAAGATGACTTCACATACTTTCTTCAGGCTTCTCTCCCATCCACCCCCGCCCCTCCCTTTGCCACCTTGCACTCCAGTGGCATGCAATCCATACAAAAAGGAGACAACGAAAAGATCCCTATATTCAGCAGAGAAACAACAAACATGACATCTGAGAATATGTTTTTGTTGCGGTGCACTTGGTCCCTTAGTATTGTCTTGCCTTGCCAAGTTTCCTTGCTCTGAATCAGCTTGAAAGTGGTATACCTGAACAGATCTAGGACACCTTGTGAGTAAAACATCTAACACCTTGACTTTGGGAAACATCACAGGAGCAAAGCAGCCCCCCATTAATTAAGAAGACTTTGGACTTCTAATACCAGGCAATTGAATTTTATAATCCCTATTAGCCTTTGTGCCTCCATAGGCATGGAAGTCTGACTTATTATTTCTTTTGGTTGATTATTAATTTCACAGATGTGATGACTGTATAGCAGCTGGGCTTGAACACAAAACTGTTATTGGAAATAGTCAATGGCAGACAGAAAGAAATAATCCACAATCATACATCACACAACCCCTTGGGGGCTGAGAATAAATATCCAGGAAGATGTATCACAACTATATTTGACTACTCCCCTGCACTCTCCAATTGTTTTAGACACAGATTGTTTCCCTTGACAAAAAGCCAACACTAGTTGCAGGTATTTAACAGTTTCATCTTCTCTTCTGCGCTGCTCTGCACTTCCTTCCTTGCCAGAAAAGTATGCAAAATTTCCCAAGATGAAGCAGTGATTTTTGCCTCCACCTCAAGGATGTGACTTTGCTATCAAGTGGTTGCCTGAAGCCCAGATCTAAGCCAGAAGGCAATATGCCAGGTCTCCTCAAAAGTAGCGCCTGTAAAAGAATTTTTGGACAACAATTGAAGAAAGTATTTCTTCATCTTTTACATCTTCAGCATTGTTCTTTTTCTAAAACAATGACATCAGTTCTCCACCCAACCAGATCAATGGACATTTCAATAGACAGATCAATGCCTCTTGAATTTTATTTGGCAAGGAAAAAAAGCCAGAATTAGACTGAAAATGCTACAAGAAGCGAAAGAAAAAGGAGGATTTGGGCTGCCAGATTGGGCTCTATACTATCAAGCATCTGTGTTAACATGGTTAAAAGAATGGATAACCCTTAGACATAAAAGGTTACTATACCTAGAAGGGCATGACCAACAACTTGGATGGCATGCCTTCCTATGGTATGGGAAGAATAAAATACATATAAACTTTCAAAACCACTATATAAGAAACACACTTCTTCTAGAATGGGAAAATGTGAAAGCAAAAATTTATATGAAAATACCTGGATGGCTTTCAACAATGGAAGTGTTTGTTCACCCAAACCTAATTAACTATGAGAAAATTGTGACTTATAAAGACATTTTGAATATTGAAGGGAAACTAAAATCTAGACAAGAATTGGAAGAACAGGGCATTGATCTATCATGATGGTCACACCTGCAAATTCAAACAAGATATGAGAAAGATGCTAAAACATCTGGATTTTATAAAGAACAGACAGAATTTGACCAGATACTATTGGCATCAGATGAAAAATTGATTAAGAAACTGTATAAGCATTTGTTAAATTTAAAGATGGAAGAGGAACAAGTTAAAGAAACAATGATAATATGGGCAAAAAACTTTGGGTATAACATAGAGTTAGAAAACTGGCAAAGTCTTTGGGAAAGAAACTCTAAAATAACAAAGAAAATCTACATAAAATGTTTTATAGCTGGCACTTACCACCTGTGAGGTTAGCAAAAATGTTTAAAATATGTTTAGCAATTGTTGGAAATGTAGACAAAAACCAGGCACATAATACCATATTTGGTGGACATGCCCTAAAGCGAAAAGATTTTGGTCAAGAATACATAAATGGTTAGAGAAAATGATAAAAAAATGTAGATTTTAAGCCAGAATTATTTTTGTTAGGTATAATTGTAGGAACTTATGAGAAAGAATGTTTATATTTACATGTACTAACTGCAGGGAGAATTGTATTTGCTCAACTTTGGAAAGATGAAGAATTACCAGCAGAGGAAAAGATAATCAAGAAAATTTTGGACTGTGCAGAAATGGACAGACTTACACTGAAAATGAAAGAGAAAGAAGATTCAGAATAGTTCAGAACATGAGATACATTTTATCAATGGCTAGAAAAATGAGGTAGAGAGAAAGGAGTTTAATATGAATTAGTAAGCTAAATATTGGAACCCAGACAACATGTTGCTTATAAAATATTAAGGATTTGTGATTATAAAAAAATTAATAAAATATTGTTAAAAATAGACAGATCAATTCCAAGGGAGGCCATATTAAAAAATAGACTAAAAATAGAACAAATTGTCACCTACACCTCACAAATCGATGCATTATTAATAAGCTACAGCCTACACCTGACAATGATGCAGCATCTTCTTAGGCAGTGGGTGGCAGGCTCCCACTTACATGCAGGCATCATCTAAAGCAGATTCCCTCAAGCAACAAAAAGTCTTGTTAATGTGGCAATCAAATACTGCAACAAACTCAAATGTTTACTTTGCTCTTACATTTACATCAATAGCACCATCACAGCCCCAACAATTTTGCACAGAAGATTAGAAGCACCTGTTTTTGTAATGTGATTTATGCCATCATCTGCATCAATACATCTCTGGATACTTAATAGGACAAACAGGACAAACTGTTGCAAAAGAATTACTGGACATAAGTTTGACATCACGACTCAAAACAAAAACAGAGTAACATCAAAGCCTTTTACAGATCTCAAATTAGCCCTTTTAAATAAAATAAAATAAACTTTACCAGAGCAATTGAATGAAAGATTCTGAATTCACATACATTAAGTAGATATCTGCAGGCTATCTTAAAAATCTCAATATACAGAATGAGTTTTTAATTAATACAGTAACAATTTTTAAAATTTGCCTCACATGTGATCTTCTATATAATCACCTTGCCTCATCCCAATTTAAATTCTACATCAATTTACCTACTCCATGCATCTCTTGAAGTGAGCTGCAGCTCATGAAAGTGGACTCCTTTTAATAACATTTGTTAATCTGAAAAGATTAACACTTTTAATTTTTGGCTATCATAGACTAAGATGACTCTTTTCTAACAATAAAAAAGGTATTTTTTTCCCTTTAAGACTTATTCATGACTACAAACTTCTCAATCCAGTAACTATTCAAGATCACTATCCACTGTCCCTTATTTTGGATCTGTTAGACTCCTTTAAGAGGGTATGTGTTTTCACTAAATTAGTTATGAAAGCAGTTTAAAATTTAATTTAGATTAAGTGGGTCCTTTGACACCTTATAACTAGCTTTAATACATAGCAGTACCTTTTGGTCTAGTTAACCGCTCAATAGTCTTTTCCAAATTTATAAATGAGATATTTTCAGGTATTCTGAACAAATATGAAATGATATTTTGATTTTTCCAGAAGATTCTTCTATGTATTCTACTCGGAAGAGAAATACAAGCTCTAAGGTAAATTAGAAAAATAGGTGCTTGATCTTCCTGCCTTGGATTATTTAACTTACTGCTTTTTTTTACAGAAGGGTGCAGATGGATAGATAGCCAGTAACTGAGGTCCAGTTTGGTTTAGGCCTAAAATCCCACCAAAATGCAAAACCAGGTACTATTTTCCCCCCGCTTCTCATTTGAGGAGAGGGTACTATATTGAGGTTCTAGACTAGTGGTTCTCAACCTCTGGTCTGCAATGTCATCACAGGATTTAAAGATTTAAAGAAACGTTACAATATTGAGTTAAGTCTTGGGGGTTGGTGGTCATGGTCCATAGCCACAAAAGGTATCTGAAGGAGGTCCATGGTGAAGAAAAGTTTGAGAACCAGTGGTTGAGACCAAAGAACTAAGAAATAAAACTGTATTCTTGTGGCAATTTGCTTCAAACTATCTAGATAATCAAAAGGTATGGAATCTATCTTGCAATGTATAACAAAGCTTATTCTAATGAATGTTAGTAATGATGGGGATATAATTTGTTTGATTTATTTATCTGAATTTATGACTTCCAACTTTCTGCCATCTTCCCCATTGACTTTACTTGTGGGAAACTGGCAAGGAAGGTCACAAATTATAATCACATGTCCACAGGATACTGCAAGAGTCAGAAAATTGAGCCAGTTGCGGAGCATCCTGATTACCACCGCATGACTACAGGAGTACTGCAAATAGCTAAGATAGGTATCACTCATTCAGTGCCGTATCAACTTTATCCCAAAGCATAAGAGACAAATCAATGCACATTTTGAAATACTCCCCTCACCTGAATTACTTTTTCACTGTTTTATGTGCATTCACGCAAGTATAAAAACATTGCCACAATATAAATGTCTAACTTGTCTTACCTATTTCCTGAGCCCTGAGAATTGATGCTAAATTTATGGTGCATAATCAAAAGAATATAGCTTTGCAAAAAGACCTTGAGAACAGAGCATGCTTTCTTCAAAGTAAAAAACAGAAACCAGAGAACAATTTAAAAAGGATGCTGGAACATTTCTGATAGATCCCATCAATTGCTCTTAAACACCTTCACTTCTCACCATGATAACAAAACAAAAGGCCATTCCTCACCTGCCACCCCCGGATTTTTATATGTTTACAAGCATTCTACTATCACCATCTAAGCTAATTTTTAAAGTCTTAAAGTTTCAATATCTATAATAATAATAATAATAATAATAATAATAATAATAATAATAATAATAATAATAATAAGTTGGAAGGGACCTTGGAGGTCATCTAGTCCAACCCCCTGCTAAGGCAGGAAACCCTATACCATTTCAGACAAATGGCTGTCCAGTCTCTTCTTAAAAACTTCCAGTGTTGGAGCATTCACCTGCATCTACCTTGAAACTTCCAGTGTTGGAGCATTCACCTGCATCTACCTTGAAAATTACTTGTACTACACACTCCAGTAGTTAAGGGCCACTACAAAGGATGATTCTATCATTCGTAAGATTATATGGGCTTCCTGAAAAATTATCCTGATTAGAACTACTTCCCCCCCCCAATACCTCACCTGTATTTGTCCATAATATATCTTTCTTTGTTGTTCTGGGTAAATAGATTCAGCCATTAGTCATAACTCTGGAGAATTAGGGGTGTCCCACCACAGTGGCAGATTGTCAGATTGCCTTAGAAGAATTCAACTTCTGAGAACTACCCGAGACGGAATATAGCCCTGACTTTTAGCAGTCTCCCTCTACCCTCATTCTATCTATCTAGAGAAGAAACAGATCACCCTAAGCTCTCTTTTTGGCTTTTCCTAATAAAAAAGAAACAGATATTCAGTTCTTGAATGCATTAAGCGAGACGAAGTGTTCAAACAGCAACAAGTTTATTCTAAGTCAGAACAGAATAGAAGCAACGAATAGCTGCTGCGCAGCTATTTATACGGTTCACCTCTAGGCGGCGACCAATAGGTTTAAAGTAGCAGTTTCCTACCCCAAACCTAATTACCAAGCTGGAGACAGCAAGTCTAGCTCAGCCAGCAACCGTTATATAACATACAAAAAATAGGTCAGCCATTAAGCAAGCAGTCAGACATAAAGTAGGTGAATTAAACATACAAGGCCAATACATTACACAGATATCAACAAACCTTGAGTTATACCTTCAAACAGGCCTCTATTCAGGAAAAGACTTAGATTTTAGGGTTGTTTTTCTTTAAACAGAGACCATTTTAAAGGCATTGATCAGGTTTGTTGACCTTTGATAATATTCTGTATCTATACATAAAAAAGAATCTTGTAACTCATTTTTCCTTTGCTTTCAGCTGGCATATTTGCTTTCCCCAAATACTATGTAATGTTCATTTGTTTCTAGGAAGTGGGAAGTACCTCTTTAATGTAAAAAGCTTGAAAATGCTCTTTTTTCAAGATATTGCATTTGATACTCACTGGTTTACACCATCTTGATTATCATTACTTATGGATCCATTCAGGGATTAGATTATCATCAATGTTTATCATAAGCATACTCCAGATAATCCCCATTCCCCATCCTTAAGTATTAATCCAATGACATTTTGGGGTTGGTACTACCACCTTACTCCAACTGCTCTGGTTGGTATAATGCTTGAACAGAATTCATATGGATCCTGATTTCTATGACGACGCATCTTTTTTAAAACAAAAACAAAAAAACTAGAAGCCTTGAGATGATTATTTTTTCTTGCAATCATACTACTAAATGATTGTGTGAGGTGCACATATCCTTAGTGTCCCATATCTGTTTGACCCTGTATATACATGTAGCTAATAATACTTTATACATTTTAATGCAATGCTTTTTAATAATTTCTTTCCAAAAATTATAGGTTCGTTGATTGAAAGCATCAGTGTTCACAAATCTCAAGACCTGTCATTGTATGACTTTGTGTGGAATTCATCTTCAATGGAAATCAGTGATAATGAACACTAAGGGATCCCTCCGCTGTTGCCAAAACACTCAGCCTACGAACTGTTATCCAGAGGTGGCTGTGTAATTTCTTTCCCTTGGATGTTGAGCTCTGTATATATTGGCTTGTTCTCATTAAGAGAGTTTGTTTGCCAAGTTCCAATTTGGGCAAACCTCAGCAGTATTGGGGACGATTCCACAATTAAAATTCAGGGTGTATTGTGTATGTTTTTCAGCATGAAATCTATGTAGAGTAGATATCATCAATTGACCTTTATAGGCCTACCAAGTACACAATTCCAGACTGGATAATGAGAAAAATAATGTTATAATAAATTATACTTTCAACATGTTTTTCAGTGGCCAAATCAGTAACAACAATGATCACTGTAAAATGGTTAACATCTTATTTTTCTGTTCCTTTTAAGAATGCAAGGATATTTTTCTGTCCTTGCCTTTATGAAAAATATCTTATTTTTATAAGATATTTTTATTTTAATCATTAAGATCTTACTGCAGTAACTTTCATACATTGTACAGTACATTTTTATTAAATACAGTTTATCTACATTTTTATGATTATCTTAGCAAATGGTACAATGGTGTACTGTATATCATATATACTCACAGATATATGAGCATTTTAGGTGCAAAAATAAACCTAAAAATTGGCTTTCCCTTATCCACAGAAGGACTTATCCATGAGTATATAAGGTAATACTTTTTAAAAGCATCCATATTTCTTATATATACTTGCATAAAAGCCCACCAGTGGATAGCATGAAAAATGCAAGTTCACTCTCTGGTTGTGGCGCATTTTTCAGGGTATTTTGATTAAAAACTCAAGGGCTGGCTTATCCACCTGATAATCATATGCCGGGGTGGACAAATAATTTTTCCAAAGGGCCACATGAGAAACTGGGGAGGGCAAAACCAATAGGGTTGTGAAAGTGCATAGGCATGAACACACATGCATACATAAACCGCAAAAAAAACCAACAACCCAGTAGTTGCTTTCAAAATAAAGCAATTCATGCAGGACATATAGAGGCAGCCAAAGGGCCAGATGTGGCCCAGGAGCCATAAAATGCCCATGTCTGGCTTATACGCAAGTATATACAGTATTTGGTTAAATATGTCTGCTATAAATTTACAAACACTTGTGTGATCAAATGATTACAAACACTTGATCACCACTCTCCTTGATCATTGAGTGGTTTACAATTCTCAGCATTCCCCACAGCCATCTTCAATAACATGACTTCAATTTTGGACTCATATTTTAATTAAGAATTCCAGATGACAGTAAATATCTATTATTCTCTTCTCTTTTGCTATGGAACTCTATACACTATAACACTGTAATAATGAAAGAAATATCTACCTGTCTAAATAGAATAGTTTTCCACATTGCCACATCTTATGGTAATTCCAGGCAAAGGCTCAAGAAGCGACACACATGCTTTAAAGCAGAGATGTCAAACTTGTGATGTCATATGATGTCGCGCGACGTATCAGGACTGTTTTGCCATTGCCAACAATAGGGTGGGCACAGCTTCTGCATGACACATCTGGCTGGGCCGGCAGTTTGACACCCCTGCTTTAAAGAATGCATTTTTATGATGTTGGAAGAAGTAAAAAGTGTTGTTTGGCCATAAAACTGTTTCTGTTGTGCAATGTAGTTTTCCACAGTTGTGTAGATTGGGAAGTTGATGACCACTGTGCTGAGCTATCTAATTTAAAAACACCAGAGTCAGAATGTTAAGGAAAACAACTAACAATGGTACAACTGTAAATTTTTCAGTAACTAGATTCCATTTAAATGGTCTTCATTTGGTAACCAGCACCACCTAAGTGGTGAAAGAAGTCTTAATTTGAAGTCTTTGAAAGAATTACCGGTAATTTGAAATTCATTTAAGACTACCAGGAGCCCATTCTCCAAATCAGAAGAAGGGGAAGGACTGGTGTGTAGGGCTACAACACACATGCAGCCATTCATTCAGTAGAATCATTTCCCTTATCTGTTCACTTTTCCCACTGATGGAGAAGCAACTGAGTCTGCAGAAGAAGCAGATAAGAAGAGTTTAGGAAGTTCAGATTATCCAAACGTGATCCATGCCAGGCTTAACTTAATAGAGCTCTATCATGTCTCATTGTTTTCCCTCTGAACTAAATAGCATTCATGAACTCCTTCATTAAGGCAACTTTTCTGCATCTGAATGGCTCTTGATCTTTCATTAATAACAGTAATATCTGTGGTCCTCAATGGAACTACATCTACATGGAGGGAAGTGTGTAGTGGGGTGCCCCAGGGCTATGTTCTGGGCCCAGTGCACTTCAACATCTTCTCAGTGGTTTGGATGAAGGGACAGATGGGGAACTCATCAAATTTGCAGATGACACCAAGCTGGCAGGAATAGCCAACACTCTAGAAGATAGGCTTAAGATACAGAGGGATCTTGACAGACTTGAACATTGAGCACCATCTAACAAATGAAATTCAATAGTGAAAAAAGTAAGATTCTACAGTACATTTAGGCAAGAAAAAACAAATGCACAGGTATAGAATAGGTGGTACCTTGCTCAATAATAGCAACTGTGAGAGGGATCTTGGAGTCCTAGTGGACAATCACTTAAATATGAGCCAGCAGTGTGCTGCAGCTGCCAAAAAAGCCAACACTGTTCTAGGCTGCAGTAACAGAGGGATAGGCTCAAGATCACATTAAGTGTTAATGCCATTTTACAATCCCTTCTTAAGGCCACACTTGGAATACTGCAACCAGTTTTGGTCACCACGATGTAAAAAAGATGTTGAGACTCTGGAAAGAGTACAGAGAAGAGCAACAAAGATGATTAGGGGACTGGAGGCTAAAACATATAAGGAACGGTCGCTGGAATTGGTTCTGTCTAGTTTAATGAAGAGAAGTACTAGGGTGACATGATAGCAGTGTTCCAATACCTCAGGGGTTGCCACAAAGAAGAGGGAGTCAACCTATTCTCCAAAGCACCTAAGGGCAGGACAAGAAGCAATGGATGGAAACTAATCAAGGAGAGAAGCAACCTAGAACTAAGGAGAAATTTCCTGACAGTTAGAACAATTAATCAGTGGAACAACCTGCCTCCAGAGGTTGTGAATGATCCAACACTGGAAGTTTTAAAGAAGAGACTGGACAACCATTTGTCTGAAATGGTACAGAGTTTCCTGCCTGAGCAGGGGGTTGGACAAGAAGACCTCCTTTCAATCATCATCATCATCATCATCGTTGCTGTTGTCATTGTTATCATCTTTGTTAGAGAAACCAGGTCTCACTTATCTTTCCTTATAAGATCATTCTGAGTTTGTTGGAATAAGACAATAAGGCTACCCACATACACACAAACACATATAAAGATAAATTGCTGTCCATCTCAGATTTACTAATTTTAATAAAAGGAAAGTCTTTCTTCCCTGCTGATCACCAAAAGATAAAAGTTTTTTCAAAGGGAGCAAGGAGATACTGTCCAATTTTATTTTACTTTTTTTTAAAAAAAGAATATTCAAGAAAAAAGCAAAAGTAAAGCATTTAATATCTTTATGCCAATAATTTGTTATAATTGCCTTTCTTAGATTAATAAGCATAGGTATATGAATATGTGGCTGGGTGAGTATCAACATTTTTGCAAGCACTGCTTGTAAAATAATCATTTCTGGAATCGATTTCTGGTGTCGGGTTTTTTGTAAAGTTACTTTTTCTTAATAATTATGTCATAAATCTTATGATATTTGAGATTGTCAAAAAAAATTTAAACTAGTTAAATGCAGTTTTAAAGAGAAACTTTTCAAATATGAAGATATAAGAAAAAGAATATGTTTCCCCCCCCCATTCTCTCTTGTTTTGTTTTGTTTTGTCAGAATGACAAAAGCAGCATTACACCATTGCACAGAATGCTTTACCACTTCTGGGTGGACATGTAACACTATGATACATGTAGAAAAAGGATGAGTCTTGATGACCAGAATTTCCTTTGCTGAGTCATGCCTGATTTTACAAACTTTTTTGCCACAGTAGATAAGCAAAACAGGGCCGTTGTTGAGAATTATGCAGTCATTAAGCAAATCTGAGTCCCCCTCCCCCATTGACTGCTTGTTGGAAGCCAGCTTAGAAGATTTCAAATGGCAACCACATAGTCCCAAGATGCTCCAACTGGTTGTAAGCAGATGGCAGTTGCTCTAATTTTGATCACATGGTCAAACATTTACAAGTGTGCTGAATGGTTGTAAATGTGCCCCCCCTGCTGTTATAACTTTAAACAGATGCTAAATAAATGGTTGTTAAGTTGAGGACTATCTGCATCTTTTTGATTGGAAGCATTTGTCTTTGGCTGCCATTGTTTCCCCACCCCCTCATCTGTTTTGCTTCATTTTAACACCTAGAGTTGCGACTATGAGATGTGAGCTATATAATTTGCTATAATAAATGAATAAAATATACTCAAAGCACATGCTTCATATTTCTAAAAGTATATTATTTTTGAGTGCCTAATACATTAAGTGATTATAACTGTGGGATCATATTTCTTTGTTACCAATATCTAGTTATCAATCATGATTTTTTTCCTATCAGTCATGCATAATCCTTTATAAAATTTACAGTGCTGTCAACCAGGGATGGTAAAACTTTATACAGTAAAATCCAGAAAAAGTAAAGAAAGATATATTACCTTAAAACGCAAAAAACAACAGTTAATATAGAGGATGAATGAATATATATATCACAATGTTGTTTTATATGGCTACTGAATATAGCAATACACTTTATACATTTAGGATAAAGATTTCTTCACAAGTTTAAGTATTTTATATGCTCCTTTACCTCTAGATTCAAGGTAGAATAACTTCAGCCAGATCAATTGTAACAGGGTCTTTCAAAATGTCACTATTTGTCCATCTAAATCCACATAATACATTATTTTCCATCTGTTGCTTCTTGTCCTGCCTTCAGGTGCTTTGCAGAATAGGTTGACTCCCTCTTCTTTGTGGCAACTTTTTAGATAATGGAACATTGCTATCATGTTACAACCTAGTCCTTCTTTTCATTAAACTAGATGTACCTAATTCTTTTCATTAAACTAGACCAGGGCTCAGCAACCTGAAACAGTGAAAGAGCCACTCGGAACCGGTTCCCTCACAAAAGGAAAAACTGGGAGCCACAAAAAATGTGTGCACATGTGCGTACATGTGCACATGTGCAGAACAGGGTTTGACTGAAGAGTGGAGCCAAGGCGAGATATGCACCTACCCTGCATATTTGAATTGAGCCTTGGTGGAGCAGTGGGCTAATGCCTCCTTAAGTAACACCAGCTGCCTGCAATTAGTGCAGGTTTGCATCCCACCAGGCTCAAGGTTGACTCAGCCTTCCATCCTTCCGAGGTAGGTAAAATGAGGACCCAGATTGTTGGGGGCAATTAAGCTGACTTTGTAAAAATGCCGCTTGGGTGTGTGTGTGAAAGCTCTAATAAGCAGGCATATACATAGAATGAAGGCTACTGCTAAGCTTGTAAGCCGCCCTGAGTCTTCGGAGAAGGGCAGGATATAAATGTAATAAAAATAAAATAAATAAAAAAATAAATTGATTGGTTGAACTTTTTTAGTCCCACTTTTTTTTTTTTGGACTGCACATGGCAGAGGACGGCTGAAAGAGCCGCATGCGGCTCCGGAGCCGCGGGTTGCAGACCTGTGAACTAGACGTACCTAATTCCTGTAACCATATGTTGTTTTAGCAATCAGTCCCTAGTCATCTTTGTTGCTCTTCTCTGTACACTTTCTAGAGTCTCAACATCTCTACAGCAGTGTGACCAAAACTGGATGCAATATTCCAATATTTAAAGTGGTATCTTAAATTCTTTGGTATAAGAAAAAGGGAAAGCAAGCTATATCATTAAACTTTCAAGATTCCATTGTAGCACTTTATTGTTTTATAATGATAAAACAGAGTTACGTAACAGTTGTGGTAGTTCTGTTTTCCTGATCTGGCCTAACTCAGAAGACTGAAACTAAAGCCACTTTTCATTAATTTAAAACTACCTTAGGGAATTATTTACCCCAACATAAAATGTGAATTTCAAACCTGAAGAAACTAGCACCTTTTGCATTTTGCCCTTAAACAGGCAGAGCTGGAAAAAAAAGAACAAGGCATGTAACAAACCAAACTACGGTTATTTTTTATTATTATTCTAACACATTCCTAAATGCAGTGCTCTTAGTTATGTTAACGAAGGCTCATTCAGCTGTATATTCTCCAGTGTCATACATGTCATTAGCCCTCCAAAAGGCCTTTCTGCTGTTCACATTAGATAAACTGAACTGTCTATAGCAAGATAATGAACATAAATCATATATTAAAATGGCAACCGAAAGAAACCAGAGGGAAATGTTTTGCTATTGTGGTGGGAATTAGTGATGACTTAAACAGCTTTTGACATAAAAATGTCAATATTCCTGTAATCTCTGTTTTTAATATATTTTCTGTGACCTAGTTTCCCCCTCAGCTTTGGTTATGAAGAGGCTATTTAACATAAATACTATATTAGTAGCAATTTCTAATCCTTAGGATATTATGTAAGCAATTGCTGTTTCAGCATTCGAAAAGAACTATAACACCCTGATTAAGTGAAGAACAGACCAAGTTTAGAACTAATAATCTGATGAAATCTGGTTTCATGAATAATGAATGTATAGCTGATTCATACCTAACTGTTTAAATGCTTCTTATGTGCCTCAGTAAAAAAGAAAATTATTATAAAGGCATACACACACAAACACACTTATAAATGAGATAAGTATGATTGTAGAAAATATTACAATAATTGGAAGATAGGAGAAATGAAATGTTAAATGGCATATTGCAAATCATTAGCTAACCTTTCCCAAGATCTTGAAGTGCTTCAGAATTCCATACACACAGCCTTTGACTTACAACCATTCAATGACAGTTCAAAATTATGGAGGCCTCAGAAAAAGTGCCTTACAACCCTGTGGTCGTGTGATTGAAATTCCAAGCTTGGCAACCAGTTGACATTTATAGTGGCTGCAATGCCTTGCAATCATACAACTGCGATGTCTGATCTCTCCATCTAGCCTTCTGACAAGCAAAACCAACTGGAGAAGC
This sequence comes from Vipera ursinii, assembly GCF_947247035.1. NCBI lineage: Eukaryota > Metazoa > Chordata > Lepidosauria > Squamata > Viperidae > Vipera > Vipera ursinii. Next base: position 221,931,843 of record NC_139512.1, on the reverse strand, counting down.
CAGATTCGCTTAAGGGCTATTTGATATGCTTAATGAGCATGGTACAAAATGTTTGCTGTTTGTTTACCTGTTTAATTAATTAATTTTATTTATAAAAATTTATTTGCCGCTCATCTCGTATCATGACTCTGGGCAGCTTACAACAATTAATTTCTTAGCTTTTCTAAACAGAGAAATAATAAGAAAAGATTAATTTAAAGTTTCTATGCAAAACATACACATGTATTGTGCTGTTACATCAGCCATAGAGTATTATGCAGTGCATGTTGTGCTGCCACCATGTGGTTGCTTGGGAAACTACAACATTTATGTTAATTTGTTCAGCCAATCCCTCCCATTTGTGACGTACTTCCTCCTTCTTCTTACCCTGAACGTTCTATCACTTCCTGCCACCATCTCACATGTGGTGGTCTCTACATGCTAGGATCATTACTGTCTTTTGACCTTGAAATACCGTCCATTTTTTCATCTACCACACCTTGTCTGTTGTAAACTTCTCTACATGCAAATAAAGGTCCTTCTGGATGATTAAAAGGTAATTTCATGAGTTCTGCTATCTGGCAAAGGCTGTAAACAGTGATAGTATTTGCTTATACAGGCCAGGCACAGGGGTCTCAGCAAGGGGATAAATCATTAAACAACAGTCAGTCAGAATAGTCAAAAGACAGTAATGATCCCAGCATGTAGAGAGGAGCATGTAGAGACCACCGCATGTGAGATGGTGGCACAAAGTGATAGAACATTCAGGGTAAGAAGAAGGAGGAAGTACGTCACAAATGGGAGGGGTTGGCTGAACAAATTAACATAAATGTTGTAGTTTCCCAAGCAACCACATGGTGGCAGCACAATATGCACTGCATAATACTCTATGGCTGATGTAACAGCACATGTATCAAATATCTTTACTATGAATAAAAGGCAAAACAACCATGTATAAATTTCAAGTTTGTCTATACACACAAAGCAAAACATTTCAAGATCCTTCTGTAGATGAAAGCAAATTCTATACTCAACTGTTGCTTTGTAACAGGCCTCCTAATCTGCTCAAGGCATATACAAATTTCTAAAGTTGCAGCAATATTCACCAAAAGATTGGGCAATTTCAGGGTTGAGATTAAATTCTGAACTTCAGAACACAAACAAACAAAAAATAAAAATGAAAGCATAATTTCACTGTGATTTCTACTAACTTTTGTCCTCCCTTTTCTTTCATTCTTGTCCTCATGTGCAGAATATCCTGGTCTTTAGGATGCTAAAGAAATCTATTAAGGTTTTCTTTTCATGACAGTATTGTGATCTGCTATCGTGGGTGGCAGCATTTAAGGAACCCTCCTGCTGAGCATCATTCTTTCCTATGCCTTTGTAAAAATCAGTTTCTATTTTGGAAATCACTGGATAGAATCTTTGTTTTTTAGGAAAATGTTACTAAAGAGATCATTTAGAATTACTTGCACATGAAATGACTACTATACAGTTGCCTAGGGAAAAAAGCTGAACAGTGTATTTATGAACAGAAAAGTCTTACGTAGGATATATTATATTATAGACTTGATTTAGGCTGATTCTGAGATTTCTACAATGTAGTTTAATAATTTCACCCATTGCTTTTCTTGCTTCCACGAACTTTGTTTTCCTTTCCTCTCTACCTGCCACCTGGTAAACAGTCTGACATTTTCACTGCTGGGAAGCTGGGCCTTGAGGATTCAATCTGCTTTGATACTACCCACCCACCCCTCTCCCTCTGGATTTCCCTTTTGTTGCTTAGAAGCTGCAATATTATGAGTATGCTTATGCTCTATTTTGAAGTAGACAGATAACTACTGTCATCAATTTCCCCAGGGATTTCACAATTCACTATGTTATCCGATTATTTTTAAATCCCATGAATGATTTTTTTTCCCTCTAGAAGAAATTCTGTGTGAGAGAGTACAACAATGTCACTGTTGTAATATTTATTGATCTTGATATGCTAAGAGGTACAACTGGAGAGAGGCAGAGGGGAAGGGTCCCCTGTGTATCTAAAATAATTGGAAGATATTAGTTTTTGCTCAAATTATGTTTGTTTCAACAGTTACATTTCGTGGACCAAAGACAGGTCATAACCCTTCCTGTTAAAACACAGTTTTTGCACATCTCCCCTTCAACCACAATCACCTGTACGTGTATGAATACAGTATGTTCAAACATATGCATAAAGTAATCTGTTCTTACAATGAACTTGGATCTTTAAATGAAATAGAAACAAAGTAGATCTTGGAGATGGGAATTCAGAAAGGCCCACTATATAGATGCTGTTGATAATTTCTCATAACACTCCCCCTTCTCTGTGTGCAATGTAGAACTCTACCCAGTTCTTCAAAGAACTCTTCTCAACTTGCTTCAAAACCCATTATTTTTTAAATGTTTCCTGGAAACAAGCAAACAAAAATCCTTCATGTTTAATGGGCAATGTATATTTCCTCTGTTTCTGGGAACAGGAAGGTAGGAAAGATTTGCCAGAATCAGGAAAGGCTCCATCAATCTCCAGTAATGTTAATATGACAGTGATGTCATAAATATGTTTCGGAATCCTATTTTAGGGGATGAACTGATTTATTTGTCTTACATACTGAATTGGAAAGAGAAATGTTTGTAGCCATCCTCATCTCTTTATACAGCCCAAGTGACATAGGGAAGTAGAAATTTCATACATTTCTGCAGAATATGATCCTGAAGCAGGTTCACAATATTTATTTCCACTTAAGGATAAGCCAGCATTTGTCTTTAGCCAGTAGGCAACATTGCCAAATACTCTTCTTTCCAAAAGAAAACAATGTCTTATTATTTTTAAGAACAATAAGAACATGGAGAAATGTTTCAGGAATGGGACACCTTTAAAATCCAAGTAGGTAGAGGATTTTTCAATTCATTTATTTTACTACTATTCAGTAAAATATGAAGAGTTATTTATTGGGCATAACACAAATTACCGTATATACTTGAGTATAAGCCGAATTTTTCAGCCCACTTTTTGGGCTGAAAAACTCCACTTCGGCTTATACTCCAGTCAACAACAAAAAAAAGAGCTTCTACCCCCGTTTGGAGAGCTGCTGCTTTCATCAAACATGGACGAAGGCAGCAGCTCTCCAAACGGGCTGCGGCGGTTTGGAGAGCTGCGCGCGCAGCTCCGCCGCCACCTCTGCAAGCCTCCGCTAAGAGAATGGGGCGGTGGAAGCTTGCCACCCATTTTCTCGGCGAAGACTTGTTTCGGGGGATCCAGCCTCTGTCACCCCCTTCTCTCAGCTGGGCAGCTGAGAGAAAGGGGCGGCAGAAGCTGCATCCCCCGAAAGAAGTCTTCGTCGCTGAGACAATGGGCGGCAAGCTTCCCCACCCCACACTTCGCGGAGCGCTCCAACGCCTTGTTCTCTCGTCTCACGGAGACTTGTTTCGGGGGATCCAGCCTCTGTCACCCCCTTCTCTCAGCTGGGCAGCTGAGAGAAAGGGGCGACAGAGGCTGGATCCCCCGAAACAAGTCTTCGTCGCTGAGACAATGGGCGGCAAGCTTCCCCACCCCACACTTCGCGGAGCGCTCCAACGCCTTGTTCTCTCGTCTCACGGAGACTTGTTTTGGGGGATCCAGCCTCTGTCACCCCTTCTCTTAGCTGGGCAGCTGAGAGAAAGGGGCGGCAGAAGCTGCATCCCCCGAAAGAAGTCTTCGTCGCTGAGACAATGGGCAGCAAGCTTCCCCACCCCACACTTCGCGGAGCGCTCCAACGCCTTGTTCTCTCGTCTCACGGAGACTTGTTTCGGGGGATCCAGCCTCTGTCACCCCTTCTCTTAGCTGGGCAGCTGAGAGAAAGGGGCGGCAGAAGCTGCATCCCCCGAAAGAAGTCTTCGTCGCTGAGACAATGGGCGGCAAGCTTCCCCACCCCACACTTCACGGAGCGCTCCAACGCCTTGTTCTCTCGTCTCACGGAGACTTGTTTCGGGGGATCCAGCCTCTGTCACCCCTTCTCTTAGCTGGGCAGCTGAGAGAAAGGGGCGGCAGAAGCTGCATCCCCCGAAAGAAGTCTTCGTCGCTGAGACAATGGGCGGCAAGCTTCCCCACCCCACACTTCACGGAGCGCTCCAACGCCTTGTTCTCTCGTCTCACGGAGACTTGTTTCGGGGGATCCAGCCTCTGTCACCCCTTCTCTTAGCTGGGCAGCTGAGAGAAAGGGGCGGCAGAAGCTGCATCCCCCGAAAGAAGTCTTCGTCGCTGAGACAATGGGCGGCAAGCTTCCCCACCCCACACTTCACGGAGCGCTCCAACGCCTTGTTCTCTCGTCTCACGGAGACTTGTTTCGGGGGATCCAGCCTCTGTCACCCCTTCTCTTAGCTGGGCAGCTGAGAGAAAGGGGCGACAGAGGCTGGCTCCCCCGAAACAAGTCTTCGTCGCTGAGACAATGGGCGCTGAGATTTTCTCGGCGAAGACTCACCTTCTCCCGTTCACCTTCAGCAGCTCCGCCAGGCCCGTCCAGTGCCCTGCTAGCAGAGCTTGACAAATGCAAAAGCTGCTTTGGTTAAACACTGGAAGGTTTAGTGATTAACCCACCCCACCCCACCCGGTCTTCTTGCTGTTTCTCCCCATCCTCACTCCTACCCACAGGGGCTCTCTGCCTCTTCTACTACTTTTTCTTTCTTTCTTTTTTGCTGAGGTGTGCATCTCTCTCTCTCTCTCTCTCTCTCTCTCTCTCTCTTTCTCTCTCTCTCTGTGTGTCTGTGTGTGTGTGTGTGTGTGTGTGTGTGTGGTGTGTTATCTCGAACCAGATGGGATGGCAAAGTCAAATGCAAATGGGGATCTTGCAGATCTTGCCCTGCCTTTCCCCCCATGGTTACCTTCTGTTCTTGATGAGCTCATGAGTGCTCAAGGACAAAATAGGGCAGGGCAGAGCCGGCAGTTCAAAATAGGATGCAGATAAAAGGAAAGGTAAGGAGGGGTTCAGGTTGAGAGGAGAGGCTGCGTAGCCTTAGTGTAACTCCTGTTTGGGCTGACTGGGTTGCCTCCGATGGGCTCTGACAGTGGAACAGAATGGAATAGAAAATATGGAATGGATTGGAACAGAACGTAGAACAGAACAGAACAGAACAGAACAGAACAGAACAGAACAGAATAGAATAGAATAGAAATATAGAAAGTGAATGGAATAGAATAGAATAGAATAGAAATATAGAAAGTGAATAGAATAGAATAGAATAGAATAGAATAGAATAGAATAGAATAGAATAGAATAGAAATATAGAAAGTGAATGGAATAGAATAGAATAGAATAGAATAGAATAGAATAGAATAGAATAGAATAGAGCTGGAAGGGACCTTGGAGGTCTTCTAGTCCAGCCCCTTGCTCAAGCAGGAGGACCTATACCAGTGGTGGTGAACCTATGGCACGCCTGCCAGAGGTGGCACTCAGAGCCCTCTCTGTTGGCACGTGCGCCACCACCGCTGCCAGCAGCAGGTCCTTGTTGGTTGGTGGACTGGAAGAAAAGGGAGGGGGAAGCATTTTACATGCGTGCATGCGCGCACGGGGCCACGAGCAGGCACATGCTGCAAAGGGGGCAGGGCTAGTGCCTGCATGATACTCACTAGCCCAGCCCCGTTCTCACGTGGTGCGGTGCCTTGTATCTGCACCCTGCGGCACGGCGGTTTGCGTTTTTGTGCCTTGCGGTACGGTGGCCCATTTTTTGCTCCCCCTTTTTTTTCATGCCAGAGGCGGCACTCAGAGGCGCCTCCCTGTCCCCTCCCCCGAGGGCACCAGAATGCCGATGCTGCCTTGGCACTTTGTGATAAACAAGTGGGTTTTGGCTTGCGGTTTGGGCACTCGGTCTCTAAAAGTTTCGCCACCACTGACCGATACCATCTCAGACAGGTGAATGTCCAGTCTCTTCTTAAAAACCTCCAGTGATGGAGCACTCTTGATTTCTGGTGGCAAGCTGTTCCACTGGGCAGCTGAGAGAAAGGGGCGGCAGAAGCTGCATCCCCTGAAAGAAGTCTTCGCCGAGAAAATGGGCGCTGAGACGCCTCATTCTCTCGCTCAGCGGAGACTTCTTTCGCGAGATCCAGCCTCTGCCGTGCTGCACCGAGAGAACAGCAAGCCGCCCCATTCTCTCGGCGGAGCACTCCACCGCCCCATTCTCTCGGCAGCTTGCCACCCCGTTCTCTCATCTCAGCAGAGACGTCTTTCGGGGGATCCAGCCTCCAGCTGCTGCATTTCCCAGCCTCGGCTTATACTCGAGTCAATAACTTTTTCCAGTTTTTGGGGGTAAAATTGGGGGTCTCGGCTTATACTCGAGTCGGCTTATACTCAAGTATATACGGTACATCATCTCCATTCCTTGTTCCATCCAATATCATTATTTTAATGAAATTCTGCTAAATAAACATGCAGAGATGAACCATTTCTATTGCAATCTGAAATTCTTTGGGGCACTGGTATGATTTCAATTTTACTTATCAAATTTAGGTTAAAATATTTCCCCATTCTGTCTTGAACAATTATTGTTAAATTTTACTTTTTATATGTGGCTGTGTTTTATCTTCTTTCTAATTCATTGATAATATCAGTTTCATTCCAGTCTGATTAATTTTTATTTTAAATTAATGCAAGAGCCAATAAATATATTCATTAGTAAATCTAGGAGGAAATACTAGTGCACCCCAAAGCAAATTTGAAAAGGTATTATCTTTATTGTGCCATTTTCATAATGTCTTAAATACTAATTGAGAATTTGAGGGGATTTTTTATTTAAAAAAACTGTCACAAAAGCTTTCCAATCTATATCATTTACTTTTTTCCAAAACTGAACCAATCTAAAATCTGTCAAAATGCAGGTTTTGAGGTGAATTAAATAGGCTCAATTCTGGTCCCTTAATACGAACTTGGTTCTACTTTAATAGCTTCTTATACTTAGCCGGGTCATCCAACATGCTGCTGAATTTAAGCCTTCTAACTATAGAGTCAGGGCTGTTTTTCTCATAGAACGCTCAGAACGGAGTTCCGGCACCTTTTTTTGGATGGAACCTTGTAGGGTAGGCAAGGCGGGTTGTATGATGTGTGTGAGTTCCGGCACCTTTTTCTTTTACAAAAAAAGCAACTGTATAGAGTTGTTGAAGGACCATGGTTTAACAAAATACCTGTAGAGAAAACAAAAACTCAGAGAACACCTAAAATTTTACAAATATTCTCTAGTATTGGAATAACTAAGAAAGCAAAACAATCTTTTCTAAAAGAACGATAGTATGTTAATTCTTCCTTTGAAATCCAAGCATTTGATTTTTCTAAGAAAAATAAAATCCAGCTGCCTGAAATCATTCTACCGAAAATTAGAAAACTGGAGACATGCCCTTTTTTAATCTCATCTGCTGACAGCCAGAGACATGATTCCTACTTGCCTCATGCCATTTTTTTCTAAGTTCACTGGAACATGTGTGCAGCTGCTGACCGTGGAGTGTGTAGAATTTCCTCCTGACATCCTAAAGTGTGCTCTGTTTGCATTGTGTGGAAAGACTGAAGTATATTCTATTGTTGCTCCTTTCATGCAATTATAACATGCCATTTTGTGCTTCCCCACACCTCTTATTTACCTATTTATATATTTGAAAGCACCAGGGCATGATGGCTCAGCAGTGAAAGATGCTGAGCTTGTCAGCTGGAAAGCTGACAACCCAAGTTCAAGGTCTGAGCGCCGCACAATGGCGCAAACTCTCGAAACTTGCCCCACCTCCTGTCCACCTAGCATTTTGAAAGCATGCAAATGCAAGTAGATTAATAGGTATCATTTCGCTGGGAAGGTAACAATGGTGTATAGCCATGCTGGCCACATGACCAAAGAAAATATTTTCAGACAATGCTGGTGAAGAAACAGAGATGAACACTGTGCCCTAGAGTTGGACACAATTGGACAGGGAAAGTTTTATGTTCATAAGTACGTTCTTTTTTTCTATGTGATTTTTAGGTATGCTCATTGATAAATAAGAATATTCTCAAAGGATGGATATAAAACAGATAAAAGCAAAATAAAGTGTTTTGTTTACATCATTTTGCTAACTGGCTATGCTCATGCCATAAGCTAAGCAGGTCAGAGTATGATTTAGCAGAAGCATGCACACAACATGCTGAGCATGGTTAGAGACAAGAAACAATCCTGCTAAAGGAAAGACATAGTGTAACTTTTGTGGGTTATTAGATTCAATAGTTTATTCTTCTTTCCCCCAACATTTTCAGTTGATACAAAACTTCACACAGGTGAATATCTTCAAACAAAGTTCAATAAAAGAAGTCATCAGATTGAGGAAGCAAGATCACTCACTAATCTATGTTTATGGGCAAAATTAAAAGTAGCAAAAATGAATTAGGTTTTCTACGTGAACTAGCCAGTGTTGCAAGTTTCTCCTGTTTAGCTACTTCATTTAATGAAATAAATAAATCCATAAATCTGTATAACAATACTAGTCCTGGAAATTCAACTGCATTTCTGAAAATAAAATCCTAAAAAGAAATCCTTAAATGTTATAAATAGTAAAAATTTCCACTATCAATTAGAAGTCCTAATATTTTATAAACTGTTCTTTACTGAAACAGATATTTTACAAAAACCTTGCAGGCAAGCATTTATTTTGAATTGTGAGGGCAGAGAATGTATATTATATATAATGATGGAAACCTTGAAACTCTCTGAGTTTGGTTGTTTGCTTGCAGATATTTCATTTTCCAACTCGGTATAACACCATCTATACTAGCAATTGTGGGTTTTCTTCCTGTTTATTCACTGCAAATCTTGGTGGGGATGTGGTTTTTCCTTGAGTGGGTGGGTTTCTCCCACACTGGCATGGTAAGCTACCATATATAAACAGGGAGGAAATCTCACATTCTTATGAGGTTACTGAGTTGGATAATGAAACATCTGCAAGCAAACAACCAAGATCAGAAAGCACCAAGGACTCCACAATTCAACCCTGAACTACATATATTATCTTCTTCAATCAAAATTTCCATGATCTGTCTTCAAGTCCCCAAATCTGTCTCTAATACCACCCTGAGACTCAAGACACACCTCATGAAATTAGAGACTAGAGTGTGGTTAACCCTACTCAAGTAGTGGCTCAAACTATTTTTCCCCTTGGCTTTGCCCCAATAACAGATGAGAATATTTTCAGTCCACATGGGGAAAGGCAGTAACAACTAAAATCCAATCTTTGGTATTCTCTCCAGGTCTTCTACTCAACATGGGATATGATCAAGACAAGGCACTCATTAAACAATGTGAACCAGACACAATGCTCCATCTGTATCTAGCCAGGCCCCTAACTTTTGTTGCTAATGAATCCAACGAATACTCTGCCTTCTCTATTAACCTTTAAGTACCTAACCATAAGATTTCTTTACAGTGACACAATGTCATGCTCTACCCTCAGCCATCCTTGAAGGCTAATGCAGGAAAATGTCCTACTTGGAGAGACAATGCCATGTATGGACACATAGAAACAACAGGCCATGTCTTTCTCCTGTATCTGTATTACAGAGACATTTGTACCAGTCTAATCTCACCATTATTGCATAAATATCCAGAGTGCACCAAAGAATTCTACATGTCCCTGCTGCTAACAGATACTAACCCTCTAGGATTTGTACAGCAACACTTAAAATTCATGAGAAAATCATTCCTTCATTCACACTCAGTATCCCATAATGACAAAGTGAAAGCAGAAGTTTAGAAATGTCTGTAAATTTATTAAAAAGAAAAAATATTAAAAATAAAAACTAAAATATCACATTGGCCTAAATATTCAGACCTTTTGCTACAACATTTGAAATTTAGCTCAGGTGCCTCCCAGTTTGCTAGATTGTTCTTGATATGTTCCTACACCTTGATTGGAGTCCACCTGTGATAAATTAAATTGATTGGACATGATTTGGAAAGGCACACAGCTGACAAGAAGGCCTCACAACTGACAATGCATGCTGTAGCAGAGCAAAAGCCACGAGGTCAAAGGAAGTGCCTGCAGAACTCAGAGACTGGATTATTGCACGGCATAGATCTGGGGGAGGCTACAATAAAATTCCTGCTGCACTGAAGGTTCCTAAGAGCACAGTGGCCTCCATAATTCTCAAATGGAAGAAGTTTGGCAGAACCAGGACTCTTCCAAGAGCTGGTCGCCTGGTTAAACTGAGCAATCAGGGGAGAAGGGCCTTAGTAAGACAGGTGACCAAGAACCCAATGGTCATTCTAGCTGTGCTCCAGAAATCCTGTGTGGAGATGGTAGAGAGTTCCAGAAGGACAACCATCACTGCAGCTCTCCACCAATCTGGACTCTATGGCAAAGTGGCTAGATGGAAACCTCTCCTCAGTGCAAAACACATGGAAGCTCGCTTGCAGTTTGCAAAAAAGCACCTGAAGGAACAAGATTCTCTGGTCTAATGAAACCAAGATTGAACTATTTAGCCTCAATTCTAAATGTTATGTCTAGAGGAAACCAGGCCCCGCTCATCAACTGCCCAATATCATCCCAATAGTGAAGCATGGTGGCGGCAACATCATGCTGTCAGCATATTTTTCAGCAGCAGGGAAGACTGGTCAGGGTTGAGGGAAAGCTGAATGGAGCAAAGTACAGAGATATCCTCAATGAAAACCTGTTCCACAGTGCTCAGGACCTCAGATTGGGCTGAAGGTTCACTTTCCACAATGACAACAATCCTAAGGACACAGTTAAGACAACACAGGAGTGTCTTAGGGATAACTCTGTGAATATTCTAAAGTGGCCCAGCCAAAGCCCTAACTTGAATCCTACTGAACATCTCTGGAGGGACCTGAAAATGGCTCTCCACCAACAGTCGCCATCCAACCTGACTGAGCTTGAGAGGTTTTGTAAGAAAGAATGGCAGAAAATCCCCCAATCCAGATGTGCAAAGGTTGTGGTGTCATACCCTAAAAGACTTGAGGCTGTAATTGCTGCCAAAAGTGCTTCAACAAAGTACTGAGTGAAGGGTCTTAATACTTATGCCAATGTGATATTTCAGTTTTTTCTTTTTATAAAATTATAGACATTTCTAAACTTTAGTTTTCACTTTGTCATTATGGGGTACTGAGTGTGAATGAAGGAATGAATTTCAACCACTGTAGAATCAGGCCACAGCGTAACAAAATTGACAAAAGTGAAGGGGGTCCGAATACTTTCTGAATGCACTGCATAAGCGTAATAAAGATCTGATTTGATTATATTCTCTTCCATTGGGTATGAAAATTAATTATTTGTGAATAATTAAAATTAAGGCTGAATTGAAAGTCTTCCACCATTTCAGTGTCATGATCACTTTTGATGTGACTTGTTAATAAAGAATTCAGGGAGTTCACTTTCCACCAGTCACTATTATCTTTTCAATTACTGAGACATAGTGCTTGAGCTCCAGACTGTGGGCAACGGAAGAAAAACTTTAGGCTAAGGAATACCTGTGAATTTTGTCTCAAATTACCATAGAATTTTATGTCCTCCCAAAATTTTCAGGGCCATTCTCATACCATTATCCCATTCAGTATTGTTGGAGCATGTTAACTGGATTAACTTGCAAAACTAAACTGCAGACTAGCTTGTTTAATATAATTATTATTATGTGAGGCCAACCCTTAGGGTTTCCTTGATCAGCTATGATTAAAGTAATCTATGACTTAGTATGCAAACCCAGCCAATAACCTGAAATTTGGGTGAGTTGGTGGGGAGTCCCTTGTCTATAGCTAGGAGCTTCCCCACATGGAGTTCCACTCGGAATGTTTGACAGCAAGGAGCAGACAATATTCTCTGACTTCTTCCCTTAGCAGCTTCATGCTACCTCCTGTAATCTTCCATAGGAATTTCAAGAGAGTCAGCTTAGCATATCTGATATACTATGAAGACAGTGAGAACTGGAGAGAACACACTGGCCTAAAAGAAACAGCAAATGAAGAATAAGAAAGAAATATGGCATGGCAAAGTAATTGCATGGCCATGTATATTATATTTTTTTTATATTTAAAAAAAAGCAGGCAAAGCAGAAAAACTGAAGAAAGAGATAGAAGGGCTAATTTATTACTGCATAAGTCCAAGCCTTAAGAAGAAAGCGAGAATTCAGAAGCAAATGCTGCCTCTGCATAGAAGCTGAAGAAAAAGAGGGTCACCTAGTTACCTGCTACAAGAAAATCACATAGATTGTCAAAAAGCAGGGAGGCAAAGTTGCAAAAATGTGCATTAGAAGATCTTTAATAAATATCATAGAAATATCAGGGCCTCCTCAGGGTGCCGTCGGCCAGACAATGTCGGCTGGCGACCCCCAGGGGGAGGGCCTTCTCTGTGGGGGCACCTGCCCTGTGGAATCAGCTCCTCCGGGAGCTCCGGATGGCCCCAGACCTTCGGTCCTTTCACCGTGACCTTAAGACATATCTTTTCCAACAGGCCGACCTGGACTGATGATAATGGGGTTTTTAATTATGATTTTAAATGTTTTTTATTGGTTTTAGTGGGACTTTGACACAATTTAATTCTTTTTTAATATTTGTATTTATTTGTATTTTATTGTTGTTAGCCGCCCTGAGTCCTTCGGGAGATAGGGCGGCATACAAGTCTCATTATAAATAAATAAATAAATCATTTGCCTGCAAGCAGGAATTGGTGGAATCACAAAAATAAACAAAGTAATAGAAAATGAAAAAAAAACTAAAGTGTTTTAGGACTTCAAATAGACAAGCACTTGCCACATAACACTCTAGACTCAACAATTGTTGATAAGAAAGAAAAAAAAAAGTTTGGATAGTGGATGTGGCAGTGTCTGGAGACAACAGAAGAGAAAAGAAAGAAAGAACTGGAGAAAAAGCACAAAATACAAAGAACTGCAAACAGAGGTAGAATGACTAAGGCAAAACAAAGCAAAGATAGGCACATTGGCTGCAGTCCCAATACATCTGGAGCACCACTTGAACACCAATATAAAATCACCATCCGTCAATTACAAAAAGCAGCTTTACTTGGAATAGCTTACATCCTGCAATGATGCTTTTAACACAATGAAATAACAACTTCTGCCTATTCCAAGGACTTGATAGGTGGATAAAAATTCCAAATCCAGTCTAAACAACTGGCTGACTGTGTGACCAACCATAATACTACCCTGCTTGGAATTGCCTATATTCTTAAGACAGTAACTTAATCATTCTTGGGTCCTTGGTTAGAACTGAATTAGGTTTCCAGCAGTTTTAAACTCTAACTGTAGATTGTCCATATGTAATAATAATCTGATGGAAAAACCACTCCACATGGAAGGCACTACTTCTATGTCTAAGGAGCATAATCTTATATCTATGGAGCTCAAGAACAAGGTTTGCCAACTGATTGCATGAAGGCAAAAAAATCAATATGTAAGTAACAACAGCAAATGTTGCCTTTGTAGTGAAAAGAATGAAACAACTGACCATTTGATCAGTGCAGCAAAATTTCCCAAACTGGCTATATCTTAGATGCTACCTTAATAATTCTTAGGTTAGAACTTGAATTACTAACTTGAATTACTAACTTTCCATTAGTCTTAGACTGTGAATTCTCACTGTAGATTACCCATGTATAATCTGTTGGAGAGCCATTCCATCTGGAAGCTACTGTTTTTATATTTAAGGGGTTGACTTTTGAAATCTCAAGATTTCTTCCCCGATTAGCAACAGACTATTGAAAGCTCATCAATGCCTTTTGAACATACAACTTATTTCTCTATATACTCTCACGCTGTACATTTACAATTACTAACATCCAGTTTCATATGGATGGATACCATTAAGAGTATTTCAGGAAATCTGATTGCAATGTTGTATATAATTTGCCATACTTGGTTATCTTCAGATCCATGAAACAGGGTTGATCAAAGTAGAAATCCACATGGAATCTATGTATACAATTAAGCATATTTTTATTACCCTTCATCTGTGATAAGGATAAATAAATGTGAATTTCAGTTTGAGATATTTTCAAATTCATTTTTGAAAACCTATACACAAAATGTATACAAATTTTGTACATTAGCTGCTCATGTGGCCTATTTGAAATTAAAAGTGATAGCTAAAAGGCATCTGCAAGCCTGAGAATAGAAACACTCATAGAGATGTGCCATTTGTGAAAATCAGTGCCTCCATGTAGGATTATTAATGTGATAGTGTTAACCCTACCAGCCACTCAAGGATCTCCCATGTGGAGCTGGCTGTCTCAGATATGAGTGTTGTTGGCCTATAACCTAACAGCAGTGATACTCAAATGGGAATGATATTATTTCAAAAGTGGGTTTGCAATTGTAGCCTTAATGCTTTCCTCTAATTTTAAGGAAGGAGATAGGCTGATGGCTCTGTGATGTGCATCGGTAATTTTCATTAAGCAATTTAGCCTGATCCATAGTCCAGAATGGTTCCATTGGGAAATACACTCAGTGACTTCTGGCTCAGGTATTTGGGTCATGGAAGATATTAGCCACATGCAGTCATGTAATACATTTTATGCTACCACTGCATGGTGCCTTGGAAGTCAGAAAAGAGGTTGCATTTGACTTTCCCCAAAAAAAGGGGGGGACATTGCCAAGTATAAAACACATCAGCATGTATGGCAGAGCTAGTCCATAAGGCATAATGCATGGTTTCTTATTAAAGGTTGCTGAAGAATAAGTATTAATTCCCAACCACACCAATCAGCAAGGAGTAAATCTCTGGATTCTCATTAGGGCACTCAGTAGGAAATTATTTAAAAAAAAACATAAAAAGGGAAAGTTGAGAATTCACATTCATGATGTACTGCAGCTCCCTATCCTGCTGCATTCTTTCTAGGTTTGAATCAAGGAAGTCACAAGGAAGGCAACAGGGCTGTGTGTTTAAATGAAAAGATAATCCCACTGAGAACTCATCTAAATACTGTAGTTTCCATTCTGCTTATATTTCTAGGTATAAAAAAAAATCCGTTAATGTGAAAGGAATTTGTCTGTTTGCTTCAGATATCAAACTGCAGAAGTAGTGTTAAAAAGTGACCACAATTTACACACAGGATTCTCTCATTTTTATTCTTTGCTTCAGCTGCAAAACATCAGGACAAGCTTTCGGTGATCTTTATCACCATGAGGTAATGCCAGAATTCAGCACTTTTATCTAAGTGTATGTTCCTATGCTTATTAAGCTACCATGCTGGAATGGGCCCTTGCTAGACATTGAACTCTACAGCTAATTTCAGAAATCTTTGTAAGAGGTAGTTCAGACCTTGAAATACACTTCTGGGAGGGGGAAAAAAAGGAGGGGCCGTATCCAAGGGAAATGGAAGTCCTCCACCCAATGTCTCCTTTTCTCTCATTAGTTTTTTTAAGCTTTGCCCACTACATCACCCTCCAAATACTACTGAAGCTGCTCTCAGCAGAAATAGGGCAGTTTTAATGTAATAGACTTCTATGGTCTTTTATTGCACTTTAAAACCGAATTTGAGCTGAAGCTTTTTTATAAGACATGCTGTAGTAGGTAGTCAGATTGTAGGGAGTTCTCCTCTGTTATCTAGCAGACTCCTGAGCGGTTTTGAATATTCTACAAAATTAGGAATAGGAAGTGGTGGGATTCAGCCGGTTCACACCACTTCGGCAGAACCAGTAGGTAATTTTTTGTTGTCCAGGCCCAGAATGGACTTCCAGAAGCGGCATCCACACAGAGGACTGGTTGTTCACATAAATGAATCCCATCACTGGGAATAGGTAATGGGAATACCTAAACTGGCAGCTGTATAGAAATGGGGAGAACAGGATGGTAACCTAATGTGTCTCATGAATCCATAAATGGAACTCTAATTTAACAAACACAGGGACTCTTTAGAATCCTTACTAATTACTATCTCTTCATACGTCCCCTTATATATGCTATTTAGTTGAAATGATTTCTCCCCAAATCATCTAGTTTTAAAACAAGCAAATCAACTTAGTTTTGCAGAGAATGTAATATATTTTTCCAGTTTAATAATCCCTTTCATGGTCAGAGTTATTTGCTTGACCATAAATATAGTGAAATATTTGCTTAAATACAACCTGTATAGATTTAGATAGGGGGATTCATAAGCTATGAAGTGAAATTTGAATGTTCATTTATCTTGCCTTACGATATTTGTACATATGTGAGCATAGGTTATACTGACTTCATTTCTGGCAAGAAAAGAAAAGAAAAAACCTTCTGACAAAATTTAGTTGAGCTAATTACTATATCTATATAAATCCTGGATTAAATCAGTGCCTGTTGTTAGAACAGATATTTTGTTATTATTTAATAGTTTTCATATAATATTTGGAGATGGCCCATGTCACTCACAGAGCGATGTTATCTGTTCCTGTCAAAGAAGAAATGCCATCCTGAATCATTGCACAGCCAGTTTTGTAGGCTTGTTTATGGGGACCACAATGAAATAGCTACTGTATGAAAGATGACATCCACACAGACCATGAGTAGAGAGTAGGAAAATTTCTATTTCAAATACCTACTTAGCCCAGAAATGTGAGAGACGCTGTGTTAATTATCTGGGCAAAAGCACAAGTTATTGTATTAAATAATGGAAGAGTGGTGTTTGTTTTTTGCTTCTTTTAGTGGATTGAGCAGTTAAAGTTGAAAATGCAAGACCTTAGCATAGAAGTTATTTTATTCTGACAATAAAAAGGGTAGAAGATATAAATTAATAACCAAACATTAACCATTTCCCCATCCTGTTCTTTACTACAGTGGTGCTGTCAGGCTATAACAGGCATGTCAAACTCGCGACGTCACATGACGTCGTGCAACGTATCGGAACTTTTTCCCATTGCCGAAAATGGGATGGGCGCGGTTTCTCCGTGACGCTCCAGCCCACGGGCTGGCAGTTTGACACCCCTGGGCTATAAGGTAGACCAGACTAAAGAAACATAGACACTGTGCAGACCTAAAGCTACTTTCATTAGAATGGCTGCAGTAAAAGAATTTTGCAAGTCTGAAGGCGCTTCTCTTCCTCTCTCTTTTATCTTCATAAGAATTAAGGGGGGAGCCAGTCTGAGGTATTTTTGCTAACCACTTTCTCAGCCTAGGCTTAAACCCTTTCCCATCCTTTTTACTCATTGAAGATGCCAAGATCCGACAGCAACATCTGGCTAACTACAAATCTGCTTCAATACTTAAACTGGAGATTACTAGGAAATTCCAGAGCTGCATTTTGCCAAGAAAATTATATGAATTGCTGGAGTATGAGTTATGGAATATTTACCCTCTCTCTCTCTCTCTCTCTTTACATGTTATACTTTGTATTTATTGTATCAATGCGGCAGATGGTGACAAGTTTTCAGCACTGCAAAACAAAAGTCATCTTGTTCAAATGGCACTCAGTGAGTTTAAAAGGACACTAAGTTTGCATACTTGCTTCTCTAATCACATCTGGAAATTGCTTATTAGCGATCTTTCATCTATTTCATCTATTTGTGGAAAATGCTTGGAAGTTTCATAAATACAATGGAAATATGTTATCAAAATATATCTCATTAAAGAATTTAAGTTTACTTCGTAAACTGTGAACTTTCAAACAAACCTGAATTCTATTAATTGCTGGTGTATGTCAACCCAGAGAAAGGCTTTTGCAAATAATGTGCTAAGATCACGTATACATAGCATCTTTTCCTTGAATATCCTAGAGACTATGAATGATTTTATTAGACAGAAGTTAACATCCGACTGATAATGTACATCTATTCTCCATTCTCCATCACAAGTGAAATTTAAGAAAAGTCAAGGACATGAAAGAAAAAAGAAATGCCAAAGGAATTCAGGTTTAAAAGCACTCATATATCTTTTCAATTATTAAAGGTCTTTTTTTTTCTTCTGTTCAATCATGTCTGATTCTCAGAGACTGGTTGGACAAGTCCCTGCAGTTTTCTTGGCAACATATTTTAGAAGTGGTTTGCCTTTGCCTTTCCTAATGCTGTGTTTGTGTGTGTTTGTGTATGACTGGCTCAAGGTCACTTAACTGGCTTTGTGCTTAAGGCAGGACTCCCGGTTTATAGCCTGATGCCTTAACCAGTACACCAAACTACTAGTTTTTAAGAAGGTATTATAATAATAACCCTGCACGAAACATTTAAAGCCCTACCACTGAATGTTAGAATTATATTATTTGAAACTGTTTAAGTGCAGTTGAAAACTTCTGATATTTTAGCGGCCAATGTTTAGTTACATTTCTGTTGCATCTACAAAACTGTATGGGGTTACTTTCATAGCTTGCAGCTCATCTACCAAATTTTATTTCCTAAAGTTCTTCTGAAAACCAGGGAACCACACATAAGGAGTGGACACATGGGTGCAATCCGTTGCAAGGCAGTTATTGCTCTCACATTCCAAGGATGAGGAAGGCTTCCTCAGTCAAACTATGCATCACAGCCTCAGGAGTAACTCAAAGTTGCTTCTGAAATGACACGAGTCCATTGGGCACTGGAGGCATATCAGTCCACTAGGTCTATAGAGCAGCTATGGAGATCTATCCTCTCTTCAGACTGGGGCAACCTGAAAAGGAAGCTGCTTCCTCCTCCTCCTCTCATTCATACTGAGAGTAAGCATTTCCTCTTCTGATGCCCTACTCCATCGAAAGCATTCCACGTAATCCATACAACTAAGTTCTTTCCAACCAAAACACAGATAGGAACAGACCACTCAAACAGTAAGCATTGCTCTCCGACTCCCACGGACACATGTGGGAAGCAAGATGGCTACTGCCCAGAGTGATGGGCTCCGTGATAGCTGCAAAATTCAGGTCAAGCCTCAGGGCAATATCTGCCTGATCCCACTCCTGCTAATCACTGGCACTCAGCTGCCCAGGCGCTCTGAAAGGCCAAAGCTCAGCACTGCAAGATTACTGTCATTGCCACCATCAAGTGAAACTCTCACTCCTGAACTTGGGCCTGCTGCCACAGCCTGCAGGATCAGGGACGTTGTCAGCTTCTCCACAGCTGTTGTTGTGCTGCCAACTCTTCCATGGATGATTAACAGCATCTCTCACACAACGCTGAGTGCCTCCACTGCCACCAAATAACTGTGATTACCACAAATCTGTTGTTAGTTCTTCAGTGCCCTGGTCAGCTGCTTCAACTCTGTCACTTTTTGGCTAGGTTTCCATCATTTTCTTCCCAGGCAACCCTATGAGCTATTCTGGAGGGTCAAAATAGTGTTATCTCCAGCAGTCAGTATTACATCAAGCTGCAGTTTGAACAACAGTCCTTCATGGTTTCAAGAAGTCCACCGCTATATCACCCACCATCTTCAATGGAATGAACAACCTATCTCCTATGGCAAGGAGGCAGGCAGGCAGGCAGGCTTACTAAGAGCTCAACATATATTTAAGGAATTAACATACCAGATGAGCCTTCCCACTTCAGTGTTTTAGGACGGGAATATATGTAGGGAGGTAGGAAATTGATCAGCCTATTGCAACACACCTTAGATTGCAAGCCAATTTTGATGATAAACATGAGGTTAATTTAGTGTTACATTATCCTTTCATCTTTATGTTCTCTCTCTCTGTAATAGCATGTGGGAAAGTATGAGGGAGATAAGGGCAAGAGACACTGCCGAGGGATTGCATAGCCTGCAACTGGATAGTAGGTGGGGAAAGAGGCTCAGAAGAGACCTTCCTCTAGTTTCTCAGTCTGCAAAAGGAGACAGCAGGAAAAATGTACATCCTGACCTCCAAGATTCTGTCGCTGTAGCTTTGCAAAAAAAAAAGGAAAATTAGTTCATTTGGTGCGGTTTCCTGTGTGGCCTACATACTAAGGATGGCATCATTCTAGAGTCTCTCACCATCTCCTTTACTGGGCAAGTAACTAGGGAGGGTCTCTTCTGAGCTCTTAACCTGCCCACTATCCAGTCATGGGCTATGCAGTTTCTTATCTGACTGTTCCCTAGGCTGTATCTCTTGGTTCTGTTTCCCAAGGCCTTTCCCACCTACCATTACGCTGTCCTCATTGGGTAAGGGGAAGTATGATTTTTTAAAATATATATATATATTATGGAATAAATAACCACAGAGCAAAATAAAAACAAAGTTAAAATGCAAAATATCCAGTATATTCACAGCTGAAACCTAGCACACCCAGATTATATTCAGCTTCAATGACTTCTTTTCACCCTAGCTGCAGCACAGAATCGGAAGTACGGAAATTAATAACAGATGTTCATACAGTGTTCCAGATTGTAGGGTAATTGTAACATTCAACCAAATGTTCCTTCAGTCTCTCTTTAAATCTTCTGTGCAACAAAGAAAGATGGCATCATGAGGCGGCATGTACATTCCCTTCTGAATGCCTGACTATTTCTTTCACATCCGAGCAAATGAATGTCTGAAGCTGACTAAATATGACTGATGATTATATCTCCATAATCTACATTAATGACCTATATCAGCTGATTGAAAATTGAAAGGCACAGAATTCTCTCGGGGGTTGTGGCAGAGACAAAACTTAAAGGTCTTCTCCCCACATATCATATTATAAATCCCACATTTTTAAACAAAAATTAAATGTTAAACAAAAATTACTCTTCCCTAATTTTCCATGCATTCTAGTCAGCATGCAACGAGGGAAGGATGACAGGAGGGATAGTGCAACAGATTTGGAAAGACCCAGATTGGAAAAGTTACAGTAAAGGAGCTAAAATAATCCTGTTTAATCCTCAAGGATTTTAACTTTACTTTTTTTACTTTTTAACTTTAAGGCAGTATACAGAAAAGTTCTGCTTTCTGCTTATTTTCATTAGATGATTTCTTTAAAAAATAGTTATTTCAGCTCACCTCTGATTTCTGCATGCATTTTTAATAATGGCAGAGAGTTACAGTGCAATGACTATAAGAAAGTGAATTTTCCTTACTGTAGTGTGGTCACAGTACGTCTAGTGCAGATCACACAACTTGGTTGCTACTTTAGGCAGGCAGTTAAAATAACTGCCTCTTTTAGCAATTCTTATGCTGATTGCACACTAAGTAGGTGGGAGGGGTTTTTTGTCTCATCTGCTGACATAGGGGCTTTATCCAAATAGAAACTAGATTTTTACACACACACATACACACAATTACAATAGACTAGGTTTTATTGCTTTGTTTATATGTCACTACAAAGTATAATTACCCTATTCAAAAACTAGGAACATTTCTTTTCAGCCAATCAACCGCTGGTCATTAAGTTCTTAGGAGAGTAAACGAAGCAAAAAATCATGTAGAAGGAAATCAGAATTCTAGTTTTCATGCATGCAGTAATGATAACAACAAATCCCATGCAATCATTAAGCATCTGAAATACCTTTTCACATTAAGAATTATCTGTTTAAAGGGGTGGGGTCAAAATCATGCTGCCCATTAATCCTATGTGCTAGAGTGAAGCCTAATATTTTATTGTAAAAGCTTTTCATAAAAACCTTTGTCCCCTACATCTATCTAATGCTCCTACCCCTCATTTTAGATTTTTAAAAAACTTTTCTGTATGTATATACACATACACACACATACAAACGTCTAAAAATATTATATATGTGTGCGTTTTTTATATCTTGTAGCTTTTTAAAAATTACATGTAGTCCTTAGACTTACAACAGTTCATTTAACAACTGTTCAAAGTTACAACGGCACTGAAAAAAGTGACTTATGACCATTTTTCATACTTACAACCATTACAGCATCCCCATGGACACATGATCATAATTCAGATACTTGGCAATTTACTGATATTTGTGACAGCTGCAGTATCCCACAGTCACATAAACATCTTTTGTGAACTTCTGACAAGAAAAGTCAATGAAGAAGCCAGATTCACTTAACAACTGTGACAACAAAAGTCATAAAATGGGGGGGGGGAATCACTTAACAAATGTCTTACTTAAATGTTTGGCTCAATTATGGTAATAAGAATTATAGGGGGAGCACCTGCATTATTTTAGATTCTGATACTCCTTTTTAATTGATTGTGCCCCACTCTCCTTATGCTGGTCTAAGACTGGAATTAAGATTTGATTGGCCATCTGTGATAATATGCCCTGCTTGAATTGCTTCCCAAGCTATCCAGTACAGTATGCTTTTATTTATGCATTGATCGTTATTCATTTTGTTTGTTTTTTAAGATACTTTTGCTGTAAGTATGAAAGAAATACACATAAATCACAAACCACAGATGATAATCCAAATTAACTATCATAATATACTTACTGTTCTACTATGCAATTACTGCTAGAGTAGAGTAGAAAGTAGCATTGCCTTTCAGAGACTGATATGGACCATTTAATGGCAGGCATCTTATAATGAGGATTTATTGATTAGAATGAGAAGGACTCATTCTAATCAATGATTGGGTGGAACCTCTTTGGAAAGGCCATTATGTAGCATACCTTGAATAAAACCATAAAAATTAGGCAGAATTAAGTTTAGGACAAGGCCCAAAATGCCAGGCAATTCACATGTGGATCAAATGCTCATAACAGAGCAGATGCTTTTAAACTCTAAAGCTAAGTCTCTCACAGTGTTAAAAATGCTTTAGATTTTGGAGCTGATGGAGGTCAGAGCAGACCCCATATCTCTCACTTAGTTTACCATTTGTTTTTTTGCTCATTTCACACAATTCAAGATTTGCATCTGGAGCTAAATGTCTATTTCTCTCATTAGATTTGTTGCTAGGGTTTCTAGTTAAACCTTGCAGAAACAGTTTCTTCAATAATCAGAATCATAGGATTTGGTACTATAATATCTGCAATATCAATGTTCATATATTATAGCCACATGACAGAATATCTTAGGGACTCTCAAGCATGGACAGAGACAGAGACAGAAACACATGCACGCAAGCACATACACACACACACACACACACACACACAGAGAGAGAGAGAGAGACATAGAGACACACAGAGAGACAGACAGTCAGAGACAGACAGACAGAATTATATGAACAACTTATAGGTTTATTAAAATAGTTTTTGTGTAATTCTACATCACCTGTATATTTTGTTTTGCGTATATCTTTAGTCTATTTTTAAATCTCAGTCATTTCAAGGTTTTGAATTAATCCACAAACCACTGTACCAAATATAATATTATAATAGCTGACCTGTACATTACAAAGAGCTATTATGCCAGAAAGGTGGAAGTGAGTAACTCGCCTATGAGGTGCCAACAGTTTCCTTGGAGATAAGTAGTTTGATCCACTTCCCAACAATTGCACCAATATGTGTAAGTAAGGAAAAGGAAGCAGTAAACTGATAGCAACTGCTTATCAACAAAAAAAATTGCTTCACCTCTGTATGAAAACCCATCCAATGGCTTGATTTCCAAAGGCCAAAATGTTGGCAACATGAGGGACCAACAATACACTTCATGTAATGGATTATTGATGCTCAGTTTTCAGAATATGTTTGTTTGTTTCTGTGTGAAATACTTAAGATCTCATAGATCTATGTAAATGACCAAATGATAATAAAAGACTGAATGGAGTAAGGTAGTACAGGTAGTCCTCAACTTACAACAGTCCATTTAATGATCATTCAAAATTACAATGGCACTGAAAAGAGTGACATGATCATTTTTCCACTTGACCATTGCAGCATCCCCATGGTCACATGATCAAAATTCAGGTGCTTGGCAACTGGCTCATATTTATGACAGTCGCAGTGCCCCAGAATCATGTGATCATTTTTTGCAAACTTCTGACAACCAAAGTCAATGGGAATGCCAGATTCACTTTACAGCTGTATTACTCATTTAACAACTGTAGCAAGAAAGGTTGTAAAAAACTCAGTTAATAAATGTCTCACTTAGTAACAGAAATGAAAGAGCCTTGGTGGAGCAGTGGGCTAATGCCTCCTTAAGTAACACCAGCTGCCTGCAATTAGTGCAGGTTCGAGTCCCACCAGGCTCAAGGTTGACTCAGCCTTCCATCCTTCCGAGGTAGGTAAAATGAGGACCCAGATTGTTGGGGGCAATAAGCTGACTTTGTAATAATGCCGCTTGGGGGGTGTATGAAAGCCCTAATAAGCAGGCATATACATAGAATGAAGGCTACTGCTAAGCTTGTAAGCCGCCCTGAGTCTTCGGAGAAGGGCGGGATATAAATGGAATTAAAATAAAATAAATAAATAAAAAAATTTGGGCTCAGTTGTGGTCATAAGTCGAGGACTGTCTGTAACAGCACTTCCAAGAACTGAGACTAGCAAAACATTTCATGAACCTCATTTTCTCCTATTTTTCTCCTCTAAAAAGGCATGTGCTCCATAATTCTTTGACAGGCTAGAACAGAATAATATGTCCTCCCACCCCTCCTTCATGTCATTGTTGATGATTATATGGATAAATCTATGTGATCTAAGCAATGTGCCCAGACGTGGTTGACCACTGCCTTTTTCCTAGGGCTATGAAAAAGTGACTGGCTGTAGGTGAAGGAGTGGCAGAACTTGAGTGTTGGAGTCAAAAGAGGAAACCAAAATTTATTCAACTGAATTGTTTAAACGGATACTGTGTCAAGGTTCGGCATTGAATTTCATGCTTAACAAAGGGGATGGTTGCTTTTTTAAACAGTTGATAATCTTTCATCCCCAGTGATGAAAATTTGGAAAATTTGTGATGCCGGAGGGAAAGGGATGCAGGAGGCAGGGAGGCCAAAAAAAAAATTCAACTGAAATGCTAAAGAAGATACTGTGTCAAGATTCGAGGTTGAATTTCATGCTTGCTTTTTTATTTATTTTTTAAAATGTTTTCTTAATTTTTTAAAATAACAATCCTTAGTGCCTAGTGTACAGCGTGTTGTCTTGGTTCATATGTTTTGAAAAAAAATCCCAATCAATAGTAGTTAATTAACAGTTAATAATAATTAATTTTTGTACTTCCATAATTAGTATATTAATTAATAGTACATTTCTTTGATCGTCCCTTCTTCCAATAGTATTATCCTTCTTCAACCTTAAACAAATATAATTCTTAATATTTTCAATGCATAAATGGTTAAATATAAACATTTTTTCATATTTGTAGAAATAATAATGTCCATGTATGACAGTTTTTCTTATCAACTTGTGTTGTTTTTATAAAAATCATCTTATTAGTTCACCATATATCCTATTTTCATATTTTTTATTTAAGCTTAATTTCCCCTTAATATTCAAACAATTCTTATCGGTCATAATTTTCTCAATATTTATCATCTAAATATCCAGATTTTCCATTTAGATATACCATCCCAATGCTTGCATATTTCATGCATTATAGAAATACTATACTGCTTATCTATCTTATGACATCTACCTATAACATCTTTTCTGATCAGTTTATATTTCACTTATATTTGTAAAAGTTAATTTGTTAAATCACTATATATCCAATTTCCAAATTCTTATTTAAGCTTAATTTTCCCTCAGTATTTCAGCCATTCCTTAGTCCTAATTCTCTTCAACTTAATTTACCTTTAAATTTCAAACTTTTCATTCACATACATCATCCCAATATTTTTATATTTTATATATTATAAAAAATACTATATTACTTATATCTCTTATCCCTCTTATTGTAAGGCCCCTTTATATCCAAAGTTATCTGTTCATTTAGCCGTATTCAAACAAGTGTTTGCTCATGTAATACTCCATCTGGTAGGGCGAGTCAAATCTCTTGAACCTGTCTCTGGCCTTCTTCTTTTGACAAGTAGTTTTCCAAATTGATATATTCCACTTGCCAGGAAGTTCTTGTATTTTTGTAAGTATTGTTGGGAGTGGAGAAGACAGAATGCATAAAATATATGCTTTTTGCCTCCCAAACTCTAATGGTTCTCCTGGCAGTTCTATAGTCTATTTTGTTAAGTCTTCTTTCTTATCCTCAGGTTTATTTTGACGTTTTGATGAATAAAGTATCTTTTCCATTTTTATTGTTATGTCCAAGTCTTTAGATTTCTTCCTGTTTGTGTTGAATTATATTTCTCTTCATTTGTAGCTTCGCTGATTAAGGCATTTTCTTCTAGTTTATGTTCTGTTATCTGATTTGTTTGTTCATTCTTTACCATAATTTTCTGAGTGTTTTTTTAATTGAGTTTAGATTAGACATGTGCTCATTTTTGTCATCAAAGTTGTTTTTGATCTCCTCGTGGTTTAAATTTATTGTCATTTGTATCAGTCATACTATTATATACATTTCCTCCTGGAAAGTATTTGTCTTGTTTTGAAATGTTGCTTCTGGTGGTCTTTGATATTCCAGGCTAGGTCCTTCAGGGGTAAGTATTAAATGTGGTTTTCTGTCATTTTTTGATAAATGTGTAATATCCATGTTGTCTCCCCCTTTCAATTAGCCTTTCATCAGTACCATAGTCTCTCTAATTAGCCTTGTCAAACCATCTAAACTCAAAATCCAAACAGCCCAATTTTGTATAGTTCTTATCTTTATATATACTTTTTATAATCCACTGTATTTCCAATTGTCAAGGCATCAGTAAAATCAGTATTTTATGTTCTTTTATTCAGGGATCAGTTGTCAACCAGTCAAAATTGCAGTTCAGTATATTTAGTCACCTTCCTGTAAATTCCCCCCTAAAAGCCCAGAGTCAAAGTTTTTCTTTTTCTGTAAACAATTCTTGAATTTAGACAACAGTCAGAGTATTTCTTTTCCTTCAGACACTTTTTAATCTTATGGCTGGCCCAGTATGTATTCTTTCTTTGTTCCCACCCAGCTGTCTTCTGAGGGTTATTAAAGTTCAAGATTATTCTTTTTGGGGAGGCGTCTTACCAATTTCTGAGTCAGTGTTGTTAATGTACTATGCTCTAGTTGTCCACTAGGTGTCAATAGTTGTTTATTTTCCAGCTTCTTCAGACAAAAAATTATTATTTATTATTATTTTTATAGTTTCATCAAAACCCTTTAAGGTATAATCTTAGCAGTTATTTTTTATCCAGATTTATCCAGACTGTAGTATTTTAACTTTGATTTCAATATATTTCTTTCCCCCTTAAACATTAATTTGCCACTTTCTTCTATGAGGGAGTGAGGGTGTAGTCCCCTCTCTTCACATTTGGAGGTTTTCTTACTTTGGGGATCTTTCCCAAGGACTTAGTTACAGAGGAGAGGAGAGAAGATCAATACTCTCACCAGTTCCAAGCATATTCTGGTTTGTGCTCTTGGGCTTCGGCTGCAAGTAGCTTGGACTAGACACTGGTGTGCAGTTAGCCTCTCTCCTGTTGGGTTAGAGGCTTCCCCTGGATCAAACGGAATGACCACTGTCATTCCGTGATCATCAGGGCACCCCTCTTTCTTCGCTGCCTCTCTGGGGTGGCTTCAGACCCATTTAGGGTCCCCTGATAGGGTGAAATCAGCCATGGGTTGTGGCACTCCACAATCCTAAGGCCATGCACTACAGCACAAAAAGTGGAAGTTGGGTTGCTTGCTTGTTTAAAGAATCTACAATTTTACATCCAGAAAATTCTTGATCCCAGGGAAAGTGATGCAGAAGACCGGGAATCCAAACAAAATTTCAACCAAAATGCTAAAATGGATACTGTGTCAGGGTTCGGTGTTAAATTTCATGCTTAAGAAAGAGGTTGATTGCTTTTTAAAACAATTTACCATTTTTCATCCTGAGTAATGAAAATTCAGAAAATTTTTGATGCCAGGGTCAGGAATGCTGGAGACTAGGAATTAAAAAAAAAAAAAAAAACAACCGAAATACTAAAACAGAAACTGTGTCAAGATTCAGGGTTGAATTTCATACTTATAAATTGTGTTGGTTCCTTTTTTAAGAAATTGACCATTTTTCGTCCCCAGGAATGAAAATTCAGAAAATTCTGATGCTGAAAAAATGCTGAAAAAAGCGATGCAGGAGGCCAGGAATCCAATTTTTTTTTCCCAACCAAAATGCTAAAATGGATACTGTGTCAAGGTTTGGTGTTGAATTTCATGCTTATAAATGGGGTTGGTTGCTTTTTAAAACAGTCTACAATTTTTCGTTCCAAGTGATGAAAATTTAGGAAGTTCATGATACCAGGGTCAGGGATGTAGGAGGCTAGGAATTCAAAAATTTATTCAACCGAAATGCTAAATCAGAAGTAATACTACTTTCAAGGAAGAGTAGTAATACACTAATGTGAACAGAATCATGTGAAAAATATGAAATCCCATCATTCTAGTCAGTAAATGATGTCTCATTTTGCATATAAGATAACCTTTATTGTCATTTTTTTACTTTGGGCACAATGGCACACATCAAAAATGAAATTTAGTTGCCTGCTCTCAAAGTGAAACACATACATGACACACACCTAAACATACTATATACAACTATATAACTAAGTACAATGTCAAGCTATGAAGATTGCTTGCATTAGGACTGCCATGCTGCTTTTAGCTTGCCTACAGTTGTGGGGGGGGGAGAGGAAGGTTTGGAAAGGACAGGTGGATTCTATCCAGATGGGAACCAAGGTCACCAAAGAGATGTTGTGATGGACAGAGACGTTCTTCAGATAACAACTGCCTGAGGATTAATTGGACAATGTGACCTGAAGTGTCAGAGAGGGGAGGGAAAGTTTTCCTCTTTTAATTATCTTTTTCCTGCCATATTGCCAAAGCTGGTTTTCAACTCTTTAGTGCCGGTATGTTGTCCCCAATAAAGTTTTGCATTAGAGATCTAAATGACTCTGGTGTATTTACTTTGTTAGGATCCTTAGCCCAAGTCTTGACATACAGATTTGTAGGAGTGTTTTCCTTATGAGTTTTTCCTTATGATATGTCCAAAATATAAATATCCCATTATTCCTTGTGGGTGATATTCAATTAGCTATAAAAGGTAATTGGTTAATTAATGTCTCTAAACTATCAATACTTTCCAATTGCCAGTGACAATAAAACTTCACTCATTTTTGATGGTAGCTTTGTATTTCCAGAAAAATCCAAGGTAGCTTTGCATTTCCTTTATCAAAATAATATCCCAAAGGTATTTTTTTTTTTCAAAAGGCAACTAGATTTTCTTTGTTTTTCCTTGAAGCCCCTAAAGAACCTTTGGGACAACCATGACTTAGATGACTGAGAATCTCCATACACATTTATCAAAATCATAATTTCTCTGTTTTACTTTTTAAGCTGGTCATAGTTTATTTTTAGTATGTTGGCTGTATAAAATATCTTTTAATATATAATAGTAAGCCAAATTGTTAATTTGTAACTATTAAATGCATTAATAAAAGATTAGATATTCTAGCTCTTTATATAGTACTGTAAATCACCAAATGGATGGAAAGTTAACCTTAAGGTGTTACAAAACAGACAATGAGCAAATTTCACAGCCTCAGACCTCTTGGGAAAGTTTTATATATAACATTATTAATTGGAAAGAAGAATGTCAGCAATAAGGTTCATAACACTTCACTGTGTCAGTTCGTAGTATAACAAAATTTTCTTGCTTGTAGCATTCAAATAATCTTATTTTTTCTTCAAAAATCTCCAGGGAAGGAGATTTCAGTTTTCTAGGTAATTACTTCCCACAGGTCTTAAAGGCAGAATCATCATTTTTAGATTTAGAATAGTTTAATTCACTTTTCCTTAGTCTCTATGGAGATTATGGTAAATATAATAATTATGTGATAAAATATGTTTCAAATCTTGTATAATATTTAAAATAACTGTTCTGAAAAATAGCAGTGATAATTATGATATAGTTTACCTGAAAAAGATGAAAAGTTTAACTATTTAGGGCTAAGGCTTGCTGTTGGCTCGTAATTTTATAATTTCCATTAAAGCTTAGTGAAGTTGGTAAGTCAATAAAATAATGGAAAAGAAGAATTATGAGTACCCAGATTGTTGGGGGCAATATGCTGACTCTGTAAACTGCTTACAGAGTGATGTAAAGCATTATGAAGCAGTATATAAGTCTAAGTGCTATTGCTATTTTAGCACAGCCTTATGTGAGAATTGCAGTATATTCGAACAAGCAATGTGAAAAGTTGATTAAATGGCCATGAATTCACCATACGTGGTAGAAACAGGGATTTATCATTAACAAAAGTAAAGTGAGTGCATTTGATAGTCAGGAAGCACTTACTCATCTTGAATAAGTTCAGATACTGTATCCAGTGGCAAATGGACTGCATCCTAAGGGACTGAAAGAACTTGTTGATCATTTGTCCAAACTTCTATATATTATCTTAGAAAATGACTAAGCTCTCAGTAATTGGAAGAGGGTATGTTAGATCTCTATCTTAAAGAAGGCAGCCCAGAGAATTAGAGAACAGGCATGTTGACCTCAGGAAGAAAGATTCTAGAACAGTAATAAATCATTCAAAGCAAGATAAGCCCCTTGAAACAATGCTATTATTAGTAGAAGTATATGTGGATTTGTCAATAATAAATGTTTCTCTTTTAATCTCTCTCTCATTTTTATTTTATATTTTTCATCCTGCCTTTTTAAATAAATAACTCAAAGCGGTGAACATACCTAATAATCTTTCTTTCTCCTCTTTTCCCCACAACAACAGGAGATACACACATACATAAACTTACAGACCTTTATCAGTCAAATTTAAAAGAGCACCCAACACTAACATGGGGCTACCCTTGAAAAGTATCAGAAGTTTCAGCTGATGCAAAGTGTGCCCCCAAAAGCAATCTTGGACACCCAAAGTGCTCTGCATGTAACACGTCTGTTGCGCAAGCTGCACTGAGTGCCACTCTGCCTACTGTCCAATTCAAAATGTGGGTTATGACTTTTAAAGCCCTTTTTGGCATGGGGCCAGGCTACCTATGAAACATTTTTCATTCCATTACATCAGTCCATTCCATCCAGTCAGGCAGGGAAGGTATATTGCAGACCCCATGGGCAAAAAAATCCAGGAACAAGGCCCAGGAAGAAAGCCTTCCTGTGGAATATTCTCCCCCCAGAAGTGAGATGGGCCGTCATTCACCTGGCCTTCAAAACTATCTAAAGACCTGGTTCTACCATCTTACTTGGGGCTCACAGATAATCATATAGTTGTGGGACTGGCTAGCACCTTAAAAGCTCTTTCCCTGCCTTTTAATTAACTTTTATTGTCAAGTTATATCTAGTTTTTATGTTTTTTAACAATTTACTTGTGCACTGCCCAAAATCCCTATATGAGGAAAATTGGTGGTCCCTAAATGTGATAAGAAAGAAAGAAAGAAAGAAAGAAAGAAAGAAAGAAAGAAAGAAAGAAAGAAAGGAAGGAAGGAAGGAAGGAAGGAAGGAAGGAAGGAAGGAAGGAAGGAAGGAAGGAAGGAAGGAAGGAAGGAAGACTCTGAGTTGTTAATTTAAAAACAGCAACCAAATAAAACAAAGAATTATACTGCATGTATCCAGAAAAGAAAACATTCATACTTGTGCATAAAATCCTATGAAATACTCTCCACTCATCCTAAGCCAAGCCCTAAAGAAAAAGTCAGGTTTTTCATAGGCTTTTTAAACATATCAAAGAGGGGGCCATTCAAGTCTTTGGTGGGTGCTGTTCAAGCCGATAAGAGAGAAAAAGCCCACTTCTTGGGTCTCATCAGATGACATTCAATTGGTGGGATCCAGAGCATATTCACTCTATATCAGTGGTGTCAAATTGGTGGCCTGGATGCATCACGTGCAGACCATGCCTACCCCAGCTCTGCAAAAAACGTCGTGATATGTCACAATATGTCACGTGATGCAATCAAGTTTGACAGCCATGCTCTATATCAGAGGTGTCAAACTAAACTTCACGGAGGGCCTCATGAGCATTGTGGTTGCCCTCAAGGGGCCAGGTGTGTGTGGCCTGGGTGGGCGTGGCCTACTGGGTGGGCATGGCTAGAGTGTGTATGGCCTACTGGGTGGGCATGGCCAGCTCTACATCGTTCGCATCAAGGGTGCCTATGGGGGCCTGGTCAGGAGTGGGACAGATCTGAGGGTCTCTGGCAGGAGGAGGGTCTATGGGCCAGGGCCAAGGCAGTGGGGGCTGTTCCCTCACTGTTTCCAGGGTGGCTTCGGGGACCGCATGAAACCACTTCGCGGGCCGGATCCGGACCCCGGGCCTTGTGTTTGACATGTCTGCTCTATATTGCCTTCCTCCCCTCGCTTCCCCCTGCCTCCTCCTCCCCCCCCACACTCCGCTCCTTCCCAGCTCACTTGCTGCCGGAAAGCATGCTGCTTGGCAGTGGCCTGTACAAACCCTACAGAGGGCATGCGCAGGTGCAGAGTGAGACCCCGCCCTCCAAAGGGACTTGTTGTGCAGCAAACGGCCAAGAAATTAAAAGATGCTTGCTCCTGGGTAGGAAAGCCATGGCAAACCTAGACAGCACACTAAAAAGCAGAGACATCACCCTGCCAACAAAAGTGTGTATAGTCAAGGCTATGGTCTTCCCAGTTGCAATGTATGGCTGTGAAAGTTGGACTATAAGAAAGGCTGAGCGCCAAAGAATTGAAGCCTTTGAACTATGGTGCTGGAGAAGACTCCTGCGAGTCCCTTGGACTGCAAGGCGATCAAACCGGTCAGTCCTAGAGGAGATCAACCCTGACTGCTCTTTAGAAGGCCAGATCCTGAAGTTGAAACTCAAATACTTTGGCCACCTGATGAGAAGGAAGGACTCACTGGAGAAGAGCCTAATGCTGGGAAAGGTTGAGGGCAAGAGAAGAAGGGGACGACAGAGAATGAGGTGGCTGGATGGAGTCACTGAAGCAGTAGGCGTGAGCCTAAATGGACTCCAGAAGATGGTAGAGGGCAGGAAGGCCTGGAGGAACATTGTCCATGGAGTTATGATGGGCCAGACATGACTTCGCAACTAACAACAACAACAATAGATGAAAACATGTATAGTATAAATTAAGATTTTCTCCTGCATGAAGTTGATGTGACAGTGGAGGAAAGAACACACGTGGATTGAGTAAAAAGCATTTAGCTGAATCACATGATCTGAAATATTTGTTACACAATGCATAATATAAAGTTGAACTACTGGTGATTTAAAATACCAAATGGTGCCTCTATATAAACAGGGACAAAATTTAAGGTGAGGCAAAACATATTTAACCAAAAAAGCTGAAGCTATTACAGATGTATTTAGGGAGTAAATAAATTATAAAAATCTTGTTCCACCATCCCATAATGATTCATTTAATGTTCTTATATTAATGCTATCTTCTCTCTTATTTATAATTGTTAATTTTAAATTTGCCTTCATTATAAGAAACTTCTCATTTAACAGTATTTTATAATAGGGGAAATAAAATGCCTGCTTTACTGGGGGCAAAAAAGGTTTTACCTTTACAAAGCTACCATCAGATACATTGAGCAAGTTTTTATGGTA
The DNA here is from genome assembly GCF_947247035.1 of Vipera ursinii. Classification (NCBI taxonomy): domain Eukaryota; kingdom Metazoa; phylum Chordata; class Lepidosauria; order Squamata; family Viperidae; genus Vipera; species Vipera ursinii. The sequence goes on along the minus strand of NC_139512.1, from coordinate 221,898,524 downwards.
AACTATGGTCAGTCAGAAATCAGGTTAGGATTATTATGGGCAAGTGATTATACAGTGCACAGGATTATTACAAAGTTATTCCTCAAATAACTCTGCTAGTGCAGACAAATTTGTTCTACTAACCTATATGTTAACAAAATAGTGCTATTGTGATATAATTCTAAAACTGTCTTTGAATTTGCTGAGGGTTAGCAAATGGCTGAGCTACTATACTATTATTCAAACAGCTCACCATGCAACTTCTTGTGTTTGAAAATTAAGTGAAAATGAACAGTTAATGAAAGGGAATTTTGAGAATTTCAAGATTATTCTGCAGTCCTTCCTCCTATCTTTATTTTCTTCTTGTAGGAACAAATTTTTGGAGATATAAGAAAACCAGTTTGTGCAGCAGTTAAGGCACCAGCCTAGAAAGTAGGAAACTTTTAGCTCTTAGACTGGGCTAAGGCTTAGAGCAATAACTCCCTCAGTTTAAGAAGTGGGCAATGGCAAACCACTTCTGCAAATCTTCTGCAAATCTTGTCAAGAAATGTGTAAAGGGTTGTGCAGGCACTCACCAAGAATGATTTACATGACTGCACAAACATACGAAAGGTATAATCATAAACTCTGCAGTATTTTCTGAAAAAACATAGTAATTGCCACTACTGGGTCTCTTCAAAATAATCTATAGTTTAATAATTTTTAAAATAAAATAAGAAATAAAAGGCCAGCTTGATTCTTGTCAGATGAGAAAAGATGGGAGAGAAAAAGGTGTTAGGAACATGTGATGATCGTTGTATCTTGCAGGGTGGGGAGGAGTATTAATTTTCTGTAAGAATTTATTATTTTCTTTGCAATTTATTGCAAAAAAATAGATTAAGGTTGAGGAAATTGGTAAGAGACTAAAATTGAAAAGTGAGATCTTAAAACAGATAGCCATTAATTTTCCCAAGCTCCCTGGAAGCTATAAGTTTTACTCTGAGTGAGAAAGTAATATGGATTCTTCTACTCTGACACAGGTAATTAGGGTAGGTTTAAAGTACTAAACAAGACAGAGAATGCCAGACCCGAGAGCTCTTCATTGAAAACAGGAATCTAATGGTCTTCCATCTGTGAAAGATCTCGAATGATCAGAGATCTTGAACAATCTCCAGATCAGCCCTTGCAATTGCAATCTGGAATGGTCCAATCTTACATGAGATATAAGAAGATTATAATTTGATGTAATCTAAGAATAAATAAAACATTTATATAGGCCAACTTGATATATTAAATGAAGAATCTTGATGTAGTTATTGGACTTTTGTGATTTGAGGAAGCTGAGAGCGATGCTATGCCAGAGGTTCAACTGTACTGGACAGGTTTCATCAGAGGAGCCAGTGTATCTCCCATAAGCAAAAAGGTGACACATAATTTACAGAAGCCCATACCAGCTCCATCATTGCCCAGGTCAACAAAGGCCATGCTAGATGTTGGAGTTCCTGGACATCTAATCACAGTTTCTGGACATCTAGTCACAAATGAAGTACAGATAAAAGAGAATATTTGTAGCTCAGAGTTGAACTATGGGGTCCTTGGTGCTCTTTGAGTTTGGTTATTTTCCTGCAGATGTTTCATTACCAAACTAGGTAACATCAATAGTGCAATGAGCTTCAGGACTCAGGACTGTTGGCTGAGCAATCATGGCCAGCAGCCACCAAACTACTGGAAGAAAAGTTGTTTCCTGATCATAAATATATCAAGACTGAAAGCAAAGAAATAATTATCTGTTTTCACAAATCAAGTCCAGGGAGAAGAGATATCTCAAAAGAATGCACCAGTTCAAGGAAGGAAAAATTTCCAAGATCAGAAATAACAGTACAGAGGCTAGGAGACCAATATTGATTTATACGGTGATATGAAATAATGTATGCACAGAAGCAATATTGGAAGAACTGCAAAGTTCTACCCAAGCAAAGAAATTGAAGCCTTGCCAGAAGTGACTCAGCCTGTAGAGGCAAACCAAACCAGCATCACTATTGAATCATTTTCACTTCTGATTCAAGCAATGTCTCCTCAGACTTCTCCTCCAAAAGAACAAAGCTCTCTAACTAAAAAAAAACATGAGGAATTTAAACAAATAACTCAACATCTAGAACAACACAAAAACAACAGAATAAGTTTGTCTGCATTGAAACTTGTTCCAAAGGAACAACTAGTACAATGTTAAAAGATGCCAAATTCGAGTAGGCTGGCTTGGTCGCTCAACAGTGAGAAACTGTTAAAGTGGGCACAGCAGCTCCTGCATTTTCTGCGTCACATGAGAAAAGCACATCTTCCTTGCCCTGTCCTGACCACTTTCTACAGGGGAGCAATCAAGAGCATCCTGTCATACAGCATCACAGTCTAGTTTGGAAACATCACTGCTTCAAACAGGAAGGTGGTGCAGAGAGTGGTGAGGATGGCCGAAAAGATCATTGGCAGTTCCCTCCCCTCCATCCAGAACATAGCACAGAAGCGTTGCTTGAGCAGGGTCCGTAAGATTATCTGGGACACTACACATCCTCTTCATGACCTGTTTTCCTTGTTACCTTCTGGGAGGAGGCTTCATGGTATCCGCAGCAGAACATCCAGATTCAGCCATAGTTTCATTCCATACAGCATTAACCTTGTGAACTCTCAAGCTTCCTCCTTCTGTTATATATTTAAGATGGACAATATTTAATATTTATTTGTTGTATATGTAGGGTTATGGCTCTATACATATGTGTATATGGTATGGTTAGGTGTGTGTCATGTATGTGTTCCACTTTGAGAGTGGGCAACTAAATTTCATTTTTGATGTGTGCCGTTGTGCCCACAGTAAAAAATGTCAATAAAGGTTATCTTATCTTATCTTATCTTATCTTATCTTATCTTATCTTATCTTAGTTTAGCTTATCAATAATGTGATATCAAATATAAGCATCAGCTCACTGCAACAAACCAACCAACTCATGTACAGTATTACTGTGGTTGTAATTGAATGTCTTGGATACAAAATCAGCAAATAAAAAAAAACCCAAACAGCACATCACCGATATCAGGCTGGATAATAAAATCAGTATGCTAAGATCAGATGCAAGAAATCTAGAATAGATGAAAGAAAAGAAGCTGAAGAACAAGATTACCAAGGAATACCTGATCAAGATATATCACCTAGAAATGAGGAAGATTAAAAAAAGACTGGAAATAATATAACAGCAAATAACAGCTGTAGCCAAGTTAAACTGATATGAAAATCAAATTGCACACTATAGGCAGAATCTCTAATATAAGTTGATTCAGAAAATTTTTGCCTGGCTATCAAACATCAAAAATATCTGCCAGGCCATCAATCTCCTTTACATGGATGATCTGAAGCTGTATGGAAATCACCATCTGAAATAGAACGACTTAACACTATCCATAAATACAGCCAATGGAGTTTGGACTGGACAAACGTGCCATCCTCATCATCAATAAGGGAAAAACAATGACAACTGAAGGAATCAAGGTGCTCTATGGAAATAATATCAAGAGTCTGGATGAAGATGATCACTACCAATATCTGGGCATCAAGCACACTTAAGAAGAAAATTAGAAGGGAACACGTAAGAGTGAAGAAGATCTTAAAGGACAAACTCAATGGAGGAAATACCATCAAGTCAATCAATGAACATCTGTGAAGGTTCAGTCATTAGTTACACAGCTGGACTAGTGGACTGCACTCAAGTAGAATTAAAAGCCCTCAATAGGAAGACAAAAAAAAAATAGAGACAATGAATCATGCCCTTCATCCACATAGCAATGTTCACAGATGCTACTTATCCAGAAAAATTGGTGGCTGTGGAATGCTGCAACTGCACCAGACAGATTAAGAAGAAAAAAGGGCATTGGAAGAATATCTGAAGGACAGTGAAGAAGATGCACTGAATGTAGTGTACCAGGAAGGCTTACTGAGTACTGAAAAGACCAAACTGGCCTACAAGGAAGCCAAATGAGGAATAGGAAAGAGACATAACAAGGCAAAGTATTATGTAGCCAGTACGAAAAATAAAAAAACCTTAGCAAACGAAACAGATAAGACTTGACAATGACTAAGAGCAAGAAAACTGAAGAAAGAGACCAAGGGGTTAATTCTGGCTGCACAAGGCCAAGCCTTAAGAACAAATCCATACAAAGCCAGAATTAAGAAGACAGCAACAGACAGCAAGTGCCACCTATGCAAAGACGGTGAACAATGGACCACTTAAGTTAGCTGCTGCAAAAAAATCATGCATGACAAAATAAATTACGCATGACAAAATAAACAGCATGACAAATTAGCAACAATAGTGCATTGGAATAGCTGCAAGAAGTACCATTTGTCTGTAAGCAAGAACTGGTGGGACCACAAAATAGACAAAGTAAAAGAAAATGAAGAAGCCAAAGTGCTCGGGGGGGGGGGACTTTAGAGTTCAAAAGAGTCAAATACCTGCCACAGAGCATTCCAGATTTAACAATTGTTGATAAGAAAGACAAAAAACAAGAAAATAGATGACTATTTACTATGTATTACAACCCCATAGAAATGGAAGCAGAGGTTTACTTCAAATCAAACTATTGAAGAAGAAAACCCTGCATTGTCTGATTATGTAAAAGACAGCCAAGAAGAAGCACTAATGTTAACAACTGCAATTTACTGAATTTATAGGAATCAGAACATGGATATCAAAATAATGTAATGGAAATACAACCAGAATGGAAAAGCATGGTCAATTTCTATGAAAGATCTAGAAAAAATGTACGGAACCTGGCAAAGGCTTACAACTGGAAAATTAAAATAAAAAGAAACCGAAGGCTTGAGCAAGCTATTTAAACCAATACAATCAAGGCAAGAACTGATAAATCATAAATGATTCAAAATGCAGATTGTGTAAAGAAGCAGATGAAACGATACATCACATCATCATCTTGTGCAAGAAGATTGATTATAAGCAAGAAGATATCACAGTAGCCAAAATATTAACTGGGATATTTGTAAAAAATTATCATGTGACAGTAATGAAAAATTGGTGGGAACATAGAATTGAAAATGTAGTTGAAAAGGAGAAGTTTAAAATATTATGGGATTTTCAAATACAAACTGATACAGTCTTGGCAACTAATACACCAGATTTAACTGTGATTAAAAAGAAGCAAGTGTGAATAATTGATGTGGCAATATGAGAGAATATAGAGAAAATCACAAAGTATCAAGAAAACTAAAAATTTAAAGTGAAAGATTATGGCATAAACTGGCTGGGGTTGGCCCACTTGTTATTGGCCCACTGGATGCCATACCCAAAAGTCTTGGATGGCACTTAGAAATTCTATGTATTGACAAAATTTCCATCTGTCAATTAGAAAAGGCCTCACTGTTTGGAACTGCATGTATGCTAATGCCATTACAACATCTTATGTCCTTGGAAAGAACTTGATGCAAATGAAGGCCAACACCAGAACTGGCAGTTGTGACTTCAATTATTCTGAATAGATAATAATAATATGTAACAGAATAGTAATTTATAGTGACCAATAAAATCCAAAGATTAACTTTAAATTTCATACTACAACCAGTTCATTCATTCTATGACATCACAATTAGCACCACACTCTGTCAATATTAACATTTTCCAGATTCATGCCACTGCGGCAGAGGAAGATAAGGAAACAGATAAATGTTACAAAAAAGATTAACATGCTACAATAAGCAAAAATATATGAATTATTTTAAGTTGAAGATTCCATCTAAAATTGCTAAACAGAACATTTGAATATTTATAGATAAACATGGCTTAGGTCCTAGAAATAAACTTTATAACTATCTCATGTTACAATTCATGTCTTTATGTTCATACTAACTTGATTCTTCCATTAGAGATGGACAGTCAACCATACAGTATATAGGGATTTATCAGTCTGCTACAGTAAGCATCTTATAATCATACCAACTAAAGTTTGGAATTGCTTCTGATATAAATTTAGCTGTGAGGGAAATTATTTTGGTATGGTTCTGATTTAAGCAACAAATATGAAATAACTTCTGAGCAGCTCCAAAGTTAATTTAGACCTGCATCACAGTATTAAACAAATTAATATTTAGTTTGTTATAATAACTGTACAATTTGTATTACATAAGCTGATTGCTTCAGGGCTTCTGGTTTTGCGCAGTAATGCAAGTAGCCGAAGGATCACGGGGCTCCGCACACTATGGCTGATTCTTTTCCGTTTGGTGACTCTAAATGGGCCTAAAGTCACCCCAGAGAGGTGACAAAGAAGGAGGGAAGCCCCCCCAACCATGGAGAGATGGTGGTCAATCCGGTCATTCAGGGAAATCCCTCCAGAAACCAGCAGAAGAAAGTTAGTTTCACTCCAGAGTCTAGCTCAAGCTACAAGCAGCTGAAGCCAAAAAGCACTAATTTAAGCTTGATCATATACAACGTGTTTGGAACTCGGTAAGAATATTTATTTTCTCTCTTCTACTTGATATTTGATTTCCTGGAAAAAGGAAAAAAAAACAAGAAGCAAAAATCCTCCAAAAGTGAGAAGGAGGAGGATTCTTGCCTCACCCTCCCACAAAAGGAAGTGGTGAATTAAACTTTTATGGGGGACAGAAATATGTTGAAATGAAATGAATATAAGACTTGAATCTGGATAAGTTTGAAATTGGTGGAATTTGTTAAGATTTTTTTTCCAAAAGATTATTGATGAAAACAGAAGAAAGTAATTGTTTGTTTTGAAAACTGAAAAAAACGAACTGGTGCTGACATCTAGTGGTGGATGAAAATATGCAACTGTAGTTGCTCTAATATAGGAACTGACAGAAAGCTCAGTAAAAGATAACTTATTTTTGTGACCTTCAATGTCTTAACTAAACAGAGAACAGCTGCAACAAAAAGACAACATTTTGGGCTATTTACAAGGCAAGAACTATAAATTTTAGGAAAAAATGACCTTCCTGAATTATAAATACTTATAGAATTATGATTTTAAAGCTGTTTGCAGAGAAAGGAAAGGATTTTTAGCTATCATGGAACATCAGAGACCTGCAGAAAGAACATATCAAGAAAAAACAAATACTTTCCAGAAGGAAATGTATGCTATGTTGCAACTAATTCAAACGACAATGATTTCAAACCATGAGGAAAGCTGAGACAACCTTGAGCCTGGTGGGATGCGAACCTGCACTAATTGCAGGCACCTGGTGTTACTTAAGGAGGCATTAGCCCACTGCTCCACCAAGGCTCTTAGAAGCAGTGAAAGAACAATGGGTACATATTTTAGCAGAAACAAGTAAATCCAGTAAAATATAACTTTAATATCAAAATAACATTTTGTCTGGGCAGAACTTCAATTTACTGACTGCATTTTAAGCTGCCGCTGTCTCCATGTTGATAACACCTACTAAGACTCTGGAAAATTTCTCTCAGTTGTTTCTTCTACATCAAGCATTATTGGCTGGGAAACAGGAGCTGCATTTTGAGCATACCTGCAGGGCCCCAGGATGAGAAAGGCTCATCTCGATGAAAGGTAGAAACTGCAGAGCTCCCAATGACAAAATATACAGATTGAGACACATTATTTCCACTTTCTAGCATGTGTCTCACAATAAAAATGAGAATTATTTCCGATTTCCAGCCCATGTCAATTCAGAAGGATACCATGAATATTGATACAGAAAGTGGCCGGTAAGGCCCTATAAATGAACAGGCAGTATTCATGTTTCTCCCCAGTTTGAGTCTGAGTGAAACTAAATTTACTAAGTATTTTATTGTCTACAAACAGCAACACAGCACAGTCAATATATATTTAATGTCCTTTTCAAAAGTGAGGCAGAGGATGGTACTTAAATAGATCCAGGGGAAACATCAATATATTTCAGTAGAGGCCTTATTGCTTATTTAGGGAAAGTTGTTATTCCTAAAACTGTATCAGCTGGAAACAGTTCTTAAAAAATGGCTGATGCTTCCCAAAAAGTCTGTTAATGTATGTGTGTAAATGGATGCAAGCAAATTCAGTCGATTGATTAGCACATTTTTATATTTTTATAAATATATAATATATAAAATTCAATTATGGTATATATATATATATATATATATATATATATATATATATATATATATATACACACACACACACACACACACACACATTTATAGTACAATTATTGTATTACATATTAAATGTGCTAATCAAATGGAATAATTGTATTATTGCAAGAAAGCAGAGCAATTCCATGAAAAGGCCAAAGCACTTTCTTTATTGTTGTTCACCTATTTTACAAGAATCTCACCAGACTGACTTGGGAAACGGGAGATCAGAGCTTCACTAGTCTGGCCTTTGACATTTCCTCCCACAGGGGGACTCCATGGTGCAATGCTTCTTTACTCTCCTCTCTCCTTTCACCTTTGGATGGTGATTTTTTTGGACTTGTGCTACAGGTCCTTCCTTAGAACCGTGAAAAAAATTCTTTTCAGTTAATTCTGAATCAGAGATTTAAATCAGTCTTACTCCTAAAATAATTTATAAGCAAGCCATTAAATGTGTGGATTTTAAAGGGGATGGAAAAACAGAGTTTTATTCTTCCCTCCATCCATTTCCTACCCAAAAATCAAATATAATCTGATTTTTTTTAAAAAAAATGAAGGTGTTTATTGAATACAAAATATGTAACCAATGCAAATCAAAGTCAAGATGGGATTTGGGCACAACACAGCAACGGAAAACAAAAACAAAACACCCAGAATACACCCAAACACAGAACTGAATGCTAATCAAGCCTGGAAAGTATTGGCTTGATTGATAACTGAAAACTCTATAGTAAATTCAAATTTGGCACTTGGCTTGAATGAGCTCTACTCTTTATGTAGTAGGTAGTACTCTACACTGTTTTTGCAATACAGATAACTGTTGTTTATTTCACACTAGAAAACCTTTGGCTGATAAAGTATAACCTGAAGATGACAGACAAAAAGCTGCCATTTTGACATTTAAAAATGGTAATGGCCTAGAGGGCCCCTTCCCTTCAGGCTAACAATTTAGATCTCATTAACTTCAATTGTAGTAATGACTGAATGCTGTTCGTTGTTAGCTGTTACTTATATTCATGAAATTAATGAAGACTGCAGTTCCCAGTGAATAAAAATTCTGATCACGACAGTAGTAGTATGATATTTTTTTTAAAAAAGTTTTACTGAAGTATTTTTTCAGAACAACACAAATTCACAATAATGTGAAATACTGGAACCATGAGGCATCATGATAAAACAAAGTTATACTGCTGTGCCCTGCATTGACATTGTTTCATCACATTTTTTTCTCTACCTATTTGCTATGGATGGAAGAGATGATGAAATGATATGAGTAATAATTACAGAAGGGGAATAAATAAATCTCCTTAGATTTATCCTGTTTTTTGAGAGACAAAACGAGACATAATCCCTGTATCTATTCCCCCACCCCAACTCTCCTAACATGAATGGCTCTGGCTGCTGCTGTTACTGAGCATCAAAGGAGGCTGTAGGTGTCACTCCCACCCAATGCATAGATTATGTCAACAAAAGGGAGAACTTTGTAAGTCAACCACTTCATCATATTTTAGGGCTCTTGTTTACTTCCAATTTACTTTACTTTTGTGACTGGGATTTTAAAATCATTTTTATATCAGCCCTCTTAAGCCATTCAGCTTTGGGACTGTTTTTAAATATTTGAGATTTTAAAGAATATTTTCTTTAAAACATTTTTTTTAAAAAATCTATAAAAATACATCTTCCTTTTTTGAAAAAAAATAAAAGACACAACAATTTATATTCACTTTCTATACCTTTTTAATAATGAGCATTTTATCTGAATACTTTCCTTAAAATGTGTCAGGAATAACACCTTTTGGATCTTCTTTTGCATTTTTATTGTATACATCAAGCTTTCGGATGGGCAATAAAAATAATAATTGAAATGGATTAGCTATTTAGAGTGATGTCAACTCTATGTAGCTTTATGTCCTTATGGACCGTAATTGCTGTATTTTACTAGTTTAAGTTAATGTATACAAGTAGTCCTCGACTTACAATTACAATTGAGCCCAAAATTTATGTTGGTAAGTGAGACATTTATTAAGTGAATTTTGCTCCACTTTATGATCTTTCTAGCCACAGTTCTTAAGTGAATCATTGCAGCTGTTAGGTTAGTAACACAGTTGTTAAGTGAATCTGTTTTCCCCACTGGATTTGCTTGTCAGAAAGTTGCAAAAGGTGATCACATGACCCCAGGACACCGCAACCGTCATAAATATGAACCAGTTCCAAGCCCCCAAATTTTGATCACATGATCATGGGGATGTCACAATGGTCAACAGTGTGAGAAAAAGTAATAAAGTCACTTTTTCCAGTGCCGTTGTAATGTTGAACAGTCACTAAATAAAATGTTGTAAGTTGAGGACTATCTGCATTTATACACTTTCACATATATTTATATATAATTTTATATATAAATAATATACTACTGCTTTACACTCTGTAGCAAGCCATCTTGAGAAACCTGGAAGCTATGTCAGGATGCTTTTTGTTGATTACAGCTCGGCTTTCAACACCATTTTGCCAAGCACTCTCATTGAAAAGCTGACTGACTTTCCCCCCTCCATCTGCGGTTGGATTCAAGACTTTCTCAGGGACTAGTTACAAACATTGAGGGTCGGGTCTGCTTTATCCACCCCCCTGAAGCTTTGCACCAGCTCGCCACAGGGCTGTGTGCTTAGCCCCTACCTGTGCTCATTGTACACATATGATTGTGTATCATCCGACCCATCTACTGAGATAATTAAGTTCAGAGATGATACTACTGTAGTGGGTCTTATTACAGGTGGGGATGAGACAGCATACAGGGAGGAGATACAAAAACTATCCATATGGTGTTGCAACAACAACTTGAACTCAACATCGGCAAGACGAAAGAGATGGTGCTAGACTTCCATAGGAAAAAGGAGGAACCTGTCCCACTTTACATCGGCGGGGGGCTGTGTGGAGAGAGTTTCCTCCTTTAAATTTCTGGGAGTCTACCTCTGTGAAGATCTTACCTGGAAAGTTAATACAACCCAGGTGGCCAGAAAGGCCCAACAGAGACTTCACTTTCTCAGGGTAGAACAACAGCTGATGACCCTCTTTTACCGGTCCACTATAGAAAGCGTCCTCTCGTACTTCATTGTGGTTTGGTATGCTGGTCTGACAGCCGTGGATAGGAAAGCATTACAGAGGGTGGTGAGCACAGCACAAGACATTGTGGGCTGTCCCCTGACATCGCCAGGGCTCGCTGCCTTGGAAGAGTGAGGAAAATTCTCAGGGATGACTCACACCCTGGACGGTATCTCTTTACTTTCCTACCATCGGGTAGGAGATATAGGAGTATAGCCAGCCGCACCAACAGGCTGAAAAACAGCTTTTATCCGTGGGCTGTTAGGCTTTTGAATGGGAAATAATTTTATAAACTTTATGCATGATTGACTTGCGAGGCCAGTATGTTGTGCAATTAGCTCACATGGTGTAATAAGATGGAGGGTTTGTTATCACTGTGAGTTGTAGGGGGAGGCACGAAGGGAGGCTCAGCCAATCTCAATGTATACATGGTTGTACTTTGACAATAAAGGTTCATTCATTCATATATAAGCAGTATAGAAATTGATGTTTGTATTTAGGTAAACACAGAGAAAAAATACACAATAACACAAGCCAGTCTATTTTAGTCTGAAGTTTAGTAGGTTTTTAATTTTAAAAACTATCTAGTATTCCTTATGAATGGTTCTTTCTACAGTACTATTACCTAATTAGGCAACTCTAGAAAATACTATTGCAATCATAAATTTACTTCTTGGAATTATTTAAATACACCTGAACCTATGCAGCTGTAAGAATGTATTCACATTAATATATATTTCATATCTGTGCTTTCTTTAAGAAAAATGAAGATTAAAAACACTCATGCCATTATCAAGGAACTCCAAAGTTCTTTAGAATATAAACTCTGGAGACAGTGAGTTACATACAAAAATCCATCAGATTTAACAGGGACAAAATAAATAAATATACTAATCCTAAATAGGAGCAAGTGTTTTTTTTAAAAATATATATATGTAAAATCAATTGTCAATTTTAATTAAATAAAATCTGTTTAAAATATAGTTTTTGAAGTATGTAAACTAAAGGAAATTCTTTACAGTCATTTGGAGACAGACAGTTCTTTTGTGGCTCCTAAAGCCACTGTGTTCTTTCTCTTTTAACTTAATTGCCTGGCTGGTTTTTTTCTGCTTTAGTGTTTTAGTAAATACTTTCAAAAAAATTATAAAGAGTATTGTATTCCAACAAAGTTCTTCAAGATGAATGATAAACCATATTCATGACAACATAGGTGGTCTGAGCCTGACATGGTTGGAACACAGACAGAAGCTAACGACGCAAGGCTCGTGTTCAGTCTGGCAAGGAGGACAACTGTTGTGGCAGCCGTATGACCCACAGGGGCTGAATCAATTTGGCAGTTCTGCAGCTTTGATTATGGCTATCATCTGTTAGAGAAACAAGATGCACAGACTTGTCTTCTGGATTCCAGAAAGATAATGGTGAACAGGAAAAGTGAGAAAAGAGCTCTTGCTTACAGAGACCAAGAAAGCCCACAGCAAGATGGCCACACCAAAGTGCTGTCCTTTAGTCTCTGAGCTGGCCAAAAAAAAAAAAAAAGCAAACAGTCATAAATTGCACTCCCCTGTTTGCCAGTCTGTATTCTGCCTCAGTAATGATGCCAGGAGAGGGATGTGCCTTACCATTACAATGTGAATTTGATAAACTTGAAATAACAGGGCTGAAAATAATGCTTTTTGTATGTTTAAGGATTCTAATTCAACATGAAAGGTTCCATTTAATGATAATCAACAGTGCTGAGCCTCTTCCTAACATCAATAATGGATTTAGTTTTAACACACTTTTATTATTGTATTATATTGGGCATAATTATTTAATTCTTTTAAACTCTTTTTTAACTTTTGTATTTACATTTTGATATTTATTGCCCTGTACACCGCCCTGAGTCCTTCGGGAGAAGGGCGGTATAAAAATTTAATAAATAATAATAATAAATAAAATAAAATAATCCCTTATCAAGCATTCAAGAAAATAGGATCCGAAAGAATAGGCTGAACCCAAGGCCATACAGCAATTGTGTTTCTGTGAAAACTGTGCCTGGGACTGATAAGTTCTGTAATGAGAAAGCCAAGGAAATATCCAATTTTTGCAGGAAAGTTGGATCTCAAGATCAAACAATGATAGTTATGACAGAGGTGAGATGAAGGTGAAACAGCATGTCCAAAGACACTGGGAAAAGTCATTAGGAGGAAGGACCTCCAACTGGCTAAAAAGTTCACATGTGTTCTGTCCTCTTATTGCATGGTTGACCCTGAATCCTTACAAATCTATGTTTTATCTCACAAAAATCCCACACACATATTGAATGACCAACTATTGGCAGTTTGATTTCTGTGGTTCATTCCAAAATGATTAGATCAAGTGCCATAGGAATAGTTGAATAGATGGGAACCTTAGAGTTATATCAAAGATTGGATCAGTTTTGAAAGGAAATCTATAGATTTTTGGATGAGCTTCATGATAAGCCAATGAACAGAAACGCTTCCTCCAAAAAAAAAGAACCCAGAATTGAGACCAATTATTATGATTGCTGTTTGGCTTCACATAAAGGATCAGAAGTAAGTCCCAGCTCTTTGGATGCATAAACCTTAGTTCAATATCTTATCCGTATTTGGCAGAAGACTCAAAGTCATGGTTCAGCTAGGTTTGAATTATTATTGCTGATAAAAATAATAAACAGTAGAGGGATGGCAGAGATTTCAATGGTTTGTCAAGGAAGTTAAACTTTAGATTCCTTCCTTCCAGCCTTCCCATTAATGGATACTTGGCACATCTTTTGTTGTCTTGGATGGTTGCGATATGTTTACATAAGGGTTATCGGTAGCCTGGCAGCTTCCCATGAGCCTCACTCCATATGCCTTGTGTATTTGGTGAACTTCTGAAAATTAGGCAAGTATTTACAATACCACCCTCTCAAAGGCAGAAATGACACCTGGAATGACTATCTGCTGAAGATCCCTCTCTCTCAAATTTAAAGCATGTCCTGAACAGAATCTGAGTAGTCATAAGCTACCCAAAAATCTAACAGGAAGTCTCATTATTAATATTGCCAGGGCTTTTTTTCTCATAGAACGCTCAGAACGGAGTTCCGGCACTTTTTTTGGATGGAACCTTGTAGGGTAGGCAAGGCGGGTTGTATGACATGTGTGAGTTCTGGCACCTTTTTCTTTTACAAAAAAAGCACTGAATATTGCTGATGTTAAAACTGTAAGGGTTTTTTCCCCTTTTGTTTCTCAAAACAAGAACTGAAGCAGTTGAAAAGAAAACTGATTAAAAATAAATTATTCTTTCACCTACATTACGGAACACTGAAAAAGACATGACAATGCTGCTGCTATAGCAATCAAATCAAAACTGATGAAAAGAAAGAAACTACACATAGGGCCCTGTGCAGTACAGGTGCACATGCTTCCCATTAAATTCTCTTCAGTTTTTCAAGGTTCCCAACATTTCAGGGCCATGAAGAAGTGTTGTGCTAATTATCAGCTTCCACTGACAACTGCGAGGCCTTATTTAATACTTGATATCTAGCTGCTCTATTCTACATTGAACTCTTGTTGTCCTCACTGGATTGTTCCATAGACTATTTCTCCATTGCCTATTTATGGAACTAAAAATTGAACCATGAATACTGAGCATTCCTTATCTTAGTTGGAAAGGAAAGTATAGTGTTGTTTTCCTAACATGGCCTAACTGCAAATAAATACATACCTTTAGCAAAGGTAAAGGTAAAGGTTCCCCCGCACATGCGTGCTAGTCATTTCCGACTCTAGGGGCCGGTGCTCATTTCCATTTCAAAGCCAAAGAGCCAGCGCTTGTCCGAGGACATCTCCGTGGTCATGTGGCCGGCATGACTAGACGCCAAAGGAGCACAGAACGCTGTTACCTTCCCTCCGTAGTGGTCCCTATTTTTCTACTTGCATTTTTACATGCTTTTGAACTGCTAGGTTGGCAGAAGCTGGGATGAGTAACAGTCGCTCACTCTGTTATGCGGCACTCGGGATTCGACCCGCCAAACTGCCGATCTTCTGATCAACAAGCTCAGTACTGCTGAATATTGACACCTTGTGCAGACCATTTAGACGGCCTGCAAATCTTAAGTCCTATCTACTCTGAGTGCTCCTAAACATTCTTATATCTATAACATAATCAATTCCCCTTGGCATTAATAGACGGATGAATGGTGTTACGTTAAGCCTTGCACACATTTTTGTTTGCTCTCATCGGCTTAAGTTACAAATGGACAAACTGCAGTCTGTATGAAGTTCTTGGCTAACTACTGAGGCGCAAAGAGCTGGGCAGGGGAATACTACTAATAGCTGTGCAGAATCTTGTTGAAAGTGAGGCAAATGCAACTTCTTCCCACCCTCTTGGGAATCTGCTCAGGATCACTGCTTCTTCATTAATACTCTCCTACTGGATAAAAATATTTTCAGTTTCTTACATCTTGCACCACAGAGAAAAATTCAGAATTGGTAGCAACCAAAGACAAAAACATTGTAGCAAGCCGACTGAATTTCTGACCTATTGAAGTCACACCTTTAATGAAGCAGTGTCATGATAAACATGAATGTTAATTTTTAAGATTTAAGTGTAGTTACATGGTCATATTTAAAATATTTTAATGACAAATCATAGCTGTTACATGACTTGAATTCAAAGAAGTAAGCACGATGCAGTGTCCTAGCAGACGGTAGCAATTGGCTTGTTGTTGCTTATACTGTAATGCAAAAGCTAAATCATATTCTATCTGGATACTTGGATGGGAGGCCATCAGGAAACCTGCCCAAGAAGGCTTCCTTCCATTAACCACCATTAAAGGTGAGAGAGATGATGATTCATCATAGTCTTTATAACTCATTGCCTTTCCCCAACCCTAATCCTTGTACGGAATCTAGGGAAGCAACGCAGGCAGTGGGCAGTGGAGACGGGACCTTGTTTTTCCTCTTCTAGAGTACCTACTAGAGAGATCCACATTTCAGAGACTGAGAGGCCGTGTAAAAACGATGTTGATAAATATGTAAATAAAGTCCAGGATACCAAACCTAGTATCAACTAATGCTTTTTTTTATAATCATTCAACATTTTTTGTGTGTATGTCCAGGATTTTTAAATCTCAATCATCATTTTTTCCCATAACTATTTTTGTAATATATATAATTGACTAGTGCTAGCCTACTTATTTTAGAATTTCTGCTGTATAACATTGCTATTTATAACGTTTCCTTACTACGTATTCTGAACTAAAAGTAGCATTGCCACCCCTTATTTGTTACCTGTGCCATGGCAGGAATTAAAGAAATCTATCACTAGGAAGGAATACTGAGTCTGAACATCAAAATAGAAACAGAAGTACACACACACACACACACACACACACACACAAACACAAAAAAAACACATTTATGTATATATAGGTATAGTGATTAAGGTGATGGGCTGGTACCAGAGTGAGACAGGAGGAAGTCCACTTTTAGTCATGGAAGCTCACTGGTAGACTTTGGGTTAGTAATTCTAACCTCAGCTCAATCATCTCACCAAGTTCTTGTCATAGAGAAAAATAAAATAGGAAGAGGCAGTGCTGTGTACATTGTCTTGAATTCCTGAACAAATGAAATTCAGTATGAGGTACAGGAGGAACTTTCAGACCCTATGAGCTGTCAGCCAATGAAAAAGGTTGCCATGTGAAATAGCAAGTTCTCCATCATTGGTGATGTTCAGAGGTTGGCATGTTATGTGTCAGAAATGCTGTAATGGATTCTGCATTGAGAGGGGGTTAGAGTAGATGCTAAAATCTCTTGCATGTGTGTGTGTGTGTGTTTTTATTTTTATTTTTATTTTATTTTAATCCCATTTATATCCCGCCCTTCTCCGAAGACTCAGGGCGGCTTACAATTTAAGCACAAACCAATGTGCTTAGCAATAGCCTTCATTCTATGTATATGCCTGCTTATTAGGGCTTCCCCCCCAAGCTTAATTGCCCCCAACAATCTGGGTCCTCATTTTACCTACCTCGGAAGGATGGAAGGCTGAGTCAACCTTGAGCCTGGTGGGATGCGAACCTGCACTAATTGCAGGCAGCTGGTGTTACTTAAGGAGGCATTAGCCCACTGCTCCACCAAGGCTCTTGGTGTGAGAGAGAGAGAGAGAAAGAGAAAGAGACAGGCAGACAGAGACAAAGAGAGAATATAAATCAATGTGCAGTGGTTGGATGCTTTACTAGAAACAGATTTTAATCCCCCTTGCTGGTCTACAATTGAATAATATTTGATTGATTCTAATCCCTCCTTAAGCACACAAGCTAGATATGTGCCTTTGAGCCAGTCACTCGTTCTCAGCCCTAAACTAAGAAGTAAAAAAAAAAGTTTAGATATCTACATGTGTATATGCATGCACACATACATAGGCACATGCTCACGTAAACATAGGGGCAGACTGCATTAAGAGATTAGATAGAATTCTTTTCTGTTAAGTACATATCCCAAACTAGTGTGGTAATATCACTGGGATATTACTATAATTTTTTTCAGTTACCTTCCTAGAGGTGCATATTGTCTGGTTTAATTTTTAAAATAATTAAATTTAACTTCTAACCTAAGCCTATGTTACATTTGTTCAGAATATCTCAATAATATTGAAATATCATTGGCCAAAGGACATTATTAACATTATACATACAATTATACATTATTTTCCAAATCCAAACATATAGCATTGATGGATTTTTGCTAAGCATTTTTTACACTCTTTTTAAAAATGTTTTCTAACTGAACTTTGAAAAAATGTGAAATTAAAAATAATTTAATAATTAAATCATTTTTTCAGTTTATCAGAACTGGCATATTTATGAACTATTGCAAATCTTAGTTTCCATTTCTTTGGTTGAAATGGTATAGGGTTTTCTATTTGAGCAGGAGATTGGACTAGAAGACCTCCAAGATCCCTTCCAATTCTGTTATTCTGTTAACAAAATAATAAGCCGGTCTTATCTATTCAACAGTCATATTTCAGTTTAAAAGATGGACTTATTGTATTTTGAAAGATATTTGACCTTAATTTGACTATTTCTACAGACTAGGTCCAACTAGCAAACCTTCAGCTTCTAGTTACTGGTGGTCCACCAGCTATAAAATCTTTATTTAAAATTAAAAGATACAGAACAATTTATATTAGTCTCTAAGTAGGAATATAAATCAGAAATATATTCTTCTTCATTACAAAAATACATTACAGTACTATTGCTATAGTAACAATATAATGGAACATTCAGGTTGTCATCAATTGACAGTACACAATACAACTTGCTTTACACAAACAATCCGAGTAATCTAAAAGCTGTTTCGTGATGCAGCTTTGTTTCACAGCAGTCTGACACTTTCATCATGTTCATGTTTCATGTATGTTTAAGTCAGAATCAGAAAGACACGAAACATGCCTGAAATGTGCCAGCTATAGAACTACGCTAAAAAAGCATCAACATGGTAGGTGTTGTATGTATGGCTTTCACAGAAGTCTAATAAACATATTGATTTTAATCATGAGGTCAAAAATCCACCACTTTTAGTTTGCATGAATAACTACTCCCATAGAACATTTTGTAGTCTGTCTCAAATATTTGAAGCAGGGGTCAGGTGCAGTGCCACTCCTAACACAAAGTGGATATTATCTGTGTAGCATAAGACTGTACAAATGAAAAGGTGCACTTTTGGTACCTCGGTAAGGAACTCAGAGACTAAAAGAACCTCTGTGTAACAATGAAGCACCAGCAGTAAAACTACAGTTATTCATCCTATACATTTAATTGTGTTCACATTGCAAATTTAAAATGAAAGCTTGAAGCTATCATAGCCTCTACTTCTATGGTGTCGTTCAAATATTAAAGTAATTAGATCTGGCATTAGGATTTTCACACGCAAGGATCAAAGCCTACCCAAGAACCCACACTTTCACTGCTGGATGAGCATTATTGCTCTTTCCCTTCCAGGCAACTTCAGCAATCAAAAACAAAAAGTTGATTTTGAAGCCAATTCTTCGGCTTTCTAATTCTGCAGCAGCAATGTTTGTCAATAGGTTTGTCACTGGCTGTCCCTCCTTCAGAAGGTCAGAGAAGGCGAGGGGAAGTAATTAGAGCCATGACCTGCCCTTGATTGCCCGAGAAATAAGATATCCTTTTCTGGTTCTAGCAGATCCATCACTGCTGATGGGACTTCATGACCTCTGCCATCGTGGCGTTGGGGGCTTCACAGATGCTAAGGCCCTCATCAAGGAGACCTCCAGACAGACCTGGGAAAACTTGATGCCAGCTCTGACTATAATTGAGAAAGCTATCTCAGTGTGTGTGTGTGTGTGTGTATGTGTGTACACACACATACACACACACACAGAGAGAGAGAGAGAGAGAGACATTTTCAATTGCTTAAAATTTTCAATTGCTTAAAACGTTATATGGATTTTATTTCTATACTACACCTTTAGATCAAGATTTCTTTCTTTAGTGATGATTTTTTTAATTTATTCAATTTGCATGCCTCCATACCATCAAAGGATTCCTGCTGATTTACAACAACATATAACAGTAAATATTTCCAAAATGTCCATGGTAAGAACAGTGTAAGGCATAAAATAATTTAACTCAAAAACAAAGCAATGAACAAGGAACATAAATAATAATCACAGATAGTATCCTCCCACTTCAATCCTCAAAAAACCTCTGTAAGTGGTAAGGGCATCTCTTCCCCCAGGTAGGGCTGCAATTAGAGCATCATCAGAAACTGAGCAAAGGTTCTCCTGACTGTGGTTTCCAATTGCCCATCAAGCAGTATCTATGAGTCAAGGAACAACCCAGTTATGGACCTGCTCTCTTGAATATGCCTCTTCTTCAAGAAACAATACCAGAGTAAACAGAAACTCAGAATAAACAAATAGCAACTGCAACTTCTTTAGATTCTACTTTAGGTTGTTTGGTTAGGGTTATAGATACAGTCTCTAAGGTAAAACTGGTAAAAGGTAAAACAAGATACAACTCTGAAAACGTCTCTGGCCCAGCAATGCACAACTGGGTATTTTCAGCAAATTTAAGACAATCTATTCCAAACTGACAGATACCCTCTCACAGAACTTTCATACGGATAGAAAAGAGAAAGGGGAAAAGAAAGTCCTTTGGTGCCACACACAACTATGGCTACCTACCTGATTTCCTCTCTCCACCATCATAGTCTGGAACTGCCCAATAAGGAAGGATTAGAACCCCTGCAAAACAGTGCCTCCAGTTCCTATTCCTTGCTGGTAGATGCTTTGGTTGATGGAGTTGAAAGCTGCCAAGAAGTTTAATCGGTGTGTATGTGCCCTACTTCATCCAGGTCCTATAAAAGTTATCCACCAGACCAACCAATGGCATTTCCATTCCATTCCATTCTCAGGTGTGAATTTTGACTGTTTTACAAACATTCACTGCATTTTGTCCAATCAAAAATGAATTATACATAAAATAACACTGGGTCTTTCTTTCTTTCTTTCTTTCTTTCTTTCTTTTTCTTTCTTTCTCTTTCTTTCTTTCTCTTCCTTCCTTCCTTCCTCTTTTCTCCTTTACCCTCTTCCCCCTCGTCCTTCTTCTACTTAATATATTTATATAAATATATTTATATAGATTATATTTATGTATACAATATAATTACTATGGTGTTGTATAATATTAACATAATAAGGTATTCTCATATAATTTTGGCATGACAGGACTTGGAAATGCCTCCTGTTTTTTATCCAATTTTTATTCACTCATTCATTAGATAAAAAACATGCAGACCAAACTTCATAGGTACCAATTTGGCGACCAAGAATATTGATTCAGTAGTGGATAACTAGGTGCAAAGAGCTTTGCTAGAAAAATATAAAATTCTTTAAACTACATGGTCACAGTCACTAATCTCAGTACAATTTTTTTAAAAAATGCTTGCAAACTCAAAATCATTCTGCATAAGTTATTTCCGTGTCTCTAGCAAAAAGTAAGTACAACACATTGTCTGTATTTTCCAGCACTGACTAAAGAATCACAGCTGTTTATTTACTTAACAAAAAGCTGGCCTGCCCTTCACAATACTGCAATCTATGTCCAATTCCTGAACAGGAAAAAATTCCCCTGTGAGATTAACTTTAAAAAAAAGATTAATTGCAAATAAGCAAAGAGACATGTGCTGCATGGTAAACATCTAAACAAGCAAAGCACAACTGATTCAATCTGCATAAAAGGAGGTTAAAAACAAATTGGTTGTATTGAAATTTAATTTCATTTTCCGATATTTCTATGTACTTGATACAACAGTCAGATATGAACTGGGAAGTGTCAGGCAAACCATGAACATTCCAGAATTGTATGCAGGTGGGAAAAAGAACATGACCAACCATTTCCTTGCTACCCAAAATAAAGTTTATCAAGATTGACAAATATTGCTCATTATTTTGAAAGTCAATGTTAATCTTGTCATAAGAAAAGAAGAAGGATAAACTCATGATTCTTAAACACAACAGGTAGATTTATTGGTGGCCTTGAATCTCATGATAGGTGGCATATAAAATTAAATAAATAAATAGGACCTGAGATAACATTGGAAAAGTAGGTATTAAGTTCTTGTTTTGTAAGGAAAGATTCAGTGCTTCCTATGGAAAAGCAGACAGATTTTCATTATTATTTGGGGGGGGGGATTGAAAAGATTAATAGGTACTAAGAGAATATAGATAAATAGTGGCACCTGTTTTCCTTTCAGGAGACAGTAAATGAGATGAGAGGTATATGAAGAGTAAAAGAATGCTGAAGTACTAAATCGGCAGAAAGAATTGTGAGCAAATTTGCATTTGCTATATGGTGATGCTTAACATTATTAATGCTGCTTTACACTTAGGCAATTAAAATTGCAATTTGAACATTAAAAGAAAGAAACGTTGATCCAGGTATTAATGTTATTATTACTTTTGTAATTATATTTTTTATTAAACATATCATTATATTTTTATTCAGAAACAGAGGAAAAAGAGATAGACAAAAAGAAAGAGGAGAAAAATAAAACAAAGTGAAAAAAAACTGTGAATTAACCTGCATATAGCACTAGGTTAAATTTTTCAATATTCCATTAATTGGTTTTTAGTAAACTTAATACAATATATCATTTTGGAAACAACAGGTTGCTATTAAAATCTAGGCAATAAATAAATATCAATAAATAAATATCAATTATCACTAATGCATTTTGTAATCTATAAATTTGTTAGCTTTTTGTTGAATGAATTTCCCTGTCTTCTCCTCTTCATAAAAATAAGATAAGAGGGGTTTGAATGGAACCAATTCTTTTTCTATATGTATCCAAAATGTTTAATATGCTGTTTATTATTGTATAATCTCTTATGGACAATTTATTTCTGTTCAATCAAGTTGTAGATATTTGAAAATATCATCTGGCATAAATAGATGTAGCCAACCTATAAAGTGACACAATCCAGTCTGTAATTCACGTTAAACAGCTAGCTTGGTTATTTAGTTTGAAATTTGGAACTCTTCAACCACCTCATTCTTTTGAATCCTGTAGTATCTTAAAATTAAATCCTTGGTTATTTAATTGGAGCATATATAATTTGTTATTGCTCTCTGCTAATCATTCAATACCTGGTTTTCAATTTTCATTGCATTCATTAGAAAGAGAAAATTAACCCTTGGTAGAATATTCATTTTTATACCTGCTATTCTTCATAAGACATCTGGAAATGTTTGCCATTATATTTTTTTCCAGTTCTGTGAACAATTCCTTTGAAATAGATCTTTATTGTTATAGGGATTGTACAAAAGGGTATTCTTGTTTTTAGCCTAATTATCGACATTTTGCTTCTGTAAACTGTGCTTGCATTAGGGACGCCATTTTGTGAAGGCAGGAAGAACATGTACACAGACCCAGAGACAGGGAAAAAAGCGGGAAAGGAATGAAATATGATTGGCTGATATTATGTGTACTGACATGTTTATCTCTGTGATTGGTTATTGCCTGCCTATATAAATTCATGGATTACTGCCTTGTCCTGGCGAAGGGGCTTCCATAATTCAATGAAGCTATGAGCTATGCCGTGCAGGGCCAACCAAGACGGAAAGGTCATAGCAGAGAGTTCTGACAAAACGTGATCCACTGGAGAAGGAAATGGCAACCCACTCCAGTATCTTTGCCATGAAAAGTCTATGGACAGTACCAAAAGGCAAAACGATATGACGCTGGAAGATGAGCCCCTCAGGTCGGAAGGCGTCCAATGTGCTACTGGGGAAGAGCAGAGGGCTAGTACTAGTAGCACCAGAATGAATGAAGCGACTGGGCCAAAGCCGAAAGGATGCTCAGCTGTGGATGTGTCTGGTAGTGAAAGGAAAGTCTGATGCTGTAAAGATTTTTTCTCCATAGGAACCTGGAATGTAAGATCCATGAATCAAGGAAATGTCCTTATCATCATGGGGGATTGGAATGCTAAAGTAGGAAGCCAAAAGATAACTGGAATAACAGGCAAGTTTGGCCTTGGAGTACAAAATGAAGCAGGGCACAGGCTGATAGAATTTTGTCAAGAGAATACGATGGTCATAGCAAACACTCTTTTCCAACAACCGAAGAGATGGCTCTACACATGGACATCACCAGACGGTCAACACAGAAATCAGATTGACTATGTGCTCTGCAGCCAAAGATGGAGAAGCTCTATACAGTCAGTAAAAACAAGACCAGGAGCTGACTGTGGCTCAAACCATGAGCTTTTTGTTGCAAAGTTTAGGCTTAAGCTGAAGAAAGTAGGGAAAAGCACTAGGCCACTCAGGTATGAATTAAACCATATCCCTGTTGAATATACACTAGAGGTGACAAATAGATTTAAGGAATTAGATCTGATAGACAGAGTGCCTGAAGAACTATGGACAGAGGTTCGCGACATTGTACAACAGGTAGCAACCAAAACCATCCCAAAGAAAAAGAAATGCAAGAAAGCAAAATGGCTGTCTGAGGAAGCTTTGCAAATAGCTGAGGAAAGGAGGGAAGCGAAAGGCAAGGGAGAAAAAGAAAGATACACCCAATTGAATGCAGAATTCCAGAGAATAGCTAGAAGAGATAAGAATGCCTTTTTAAATGAACAGTGCAAAGAAATAGAAGAAAAGAATAGAATAGGGAGGACCAGAGATCTTTTCAAGAAAATTGGAGAGATGAAGGGAACATTTCATGCAAAAATGGGCATGATAAAGGACCAAAATGGCAGGGACCTAACAGAGGAAGAAGAGATTAAGAAGAGGTGGCAAAATTATACAGAAGAACTATACAAGAATAATCTTAACGTCCCTGATAATCACAATGAGGTGGTCACTGACCTCGAGCCAGATATCCTAGAATGTGAAGTGAAGTGGGCCTTAGAAAACCTGAGCAACAACAAAGCTAGTGGAGGTGACAGTATTCCAGCTGAGCTATTCAAAATCTTAAAAGATGATGCAGTAAAAGTGCTACACTCAATTTGCCAGCAAATTTGGAAAACTCAACAGTGGCCACAGGATTGGAAAAGATCAGTTTACATTCCAATTCCAAAGGAAGGCAGTGGCAAAGAATGTTCAAACTATCATACCATTGCACTCATTTCTCATGCTAGTAAAGTTATGCTTAAAATCTTACAAGCTAGACTCCAGCAGTATGTGGATCGAGAACTACCAGAAGTACAGGCAGGATTTCGAAGAGGCAGAGGAACTAGAGATCAAATTGCCAACATACGCTGGATCATGGAGAAAGCTAGAGAGTTCCAGAAAAACATCTACATCTGCTTCATTGACTATGCTAAAGCCTTTGATTGTGTTGATCAGAACAAACTGTGGCAAGTTCTTAAAGAGATGGGTGTACCAGACCATCTTATTTCTCTCTTGAGAAACTTATATGTGGGCCAAGAAGCTACAGTGAGAACTGGACATGGAACCGCTGATTGGTTCAAAATTGGGAAAGGAGTCCAGCAAGGCTGTATACTGTCGCCCTGCCTATTTAACTTATATGCAGAGCACATCATGAGAAAGGCACGGCTAGATGAATCAAAAGTTGGAATTAAGATTGCCGGGAGAAATACCAATAACCTAAGATATGCAGATGATACCACTCTAATGGCAGAAAGTGAAGAACTAAAGAGCCTCTTGTTGCAGGTGAAGAAGGAGAGTGCAAAACTTGGGTTGAAACTAAACATTAAGAAAACCAAGATCATGGCATCTGGCCCTCTCAATTCCTGGCAAATAGATGGGAAAGAAATGGAGATAGTGACAGATTTTATTTTCTTGGGCTCCAAGATCACTGCAGATGGGGACTGTAGCCAAGAAATTAAAAGATGCTTGCTCCTGGGGAGGAAAGCCATGGCAAATCTAGACAGCACACTAAAAAGCAGAGACATCACCCTGCCAACAAAAGTGCGTATAGTCAAGGTTATGGTCTTCCCAGTTACAATGTATGGCAGTGAAAGTTGGACCATAAGAAAGGCTGAGCGCCAAAGAATTGACGCCTTTGAACTGTGGTGCGGGAGAAGACTCCTGTGAGTCCCTTGGACTGCAAGGTGATCAAACCGGTCAGTCCTAGAGGAGATCAACCCTGACTGCTCTTTAGAAGGCCAGATCCTGAAGTTGAAACTCAAATACTTTGGCCACCTAATGAGAAGGAAGGACTCACTGGAGAAGAGCCTAATGCTGGGAAAGATTGAGGGCAAGAGAAGAAGGGGACGACAGAGAATGAGGTGGCTGGATGGAGTCACTGAAGCAGTAGGCGTGAGCCTAAATGGACTCCAGAAGATGGTAGAGGACAGGAAGGCCTGGAGGAATGTTGTCCATAGGATCGCGATGGGTCGGACATGACTTCGCAGCTAACAACAACAAATATAAAGAAGTGCCTAACTGACCAGTGTGTGGCACTTCTGAATGCAGCTGCCAGTGTTTTAAATAGTGTTCCACCCAGCAACTTCACTTGGCCAAATAAAGTTCTGTTTCTCTTGGAAGCCTCCACTTGAGTCTCCTGATTTGCCGTCTTGGAACCTCAAGTTCTTCGGGTAGCTGCTGATCTTTACATTATTTTATGTCAGATAGATTCCAAGGTATTTAATTTTTTTTAGTAATGATACTGAACACCGTACTTTAATACAAAAATTGCTTTTAACTGTTAAATTTAATTCAAAATTCAAAATTCATTTAAATTTTGTCATTATTAACTTGATAACCTATTGTTATGTATCCATTATCAATTCTAATGAGTCCTTTGGCTAAATAACTAAATACAACATCACCAGCATGTAATTTCAATTGTTCTTGATTTTCTAATTCGATTGCTGAAATTTTGTCTTTTTGGTATCCCTTCTTTGCCAGTGGCATTAGTTCCAAGAATAAAAGAAAAAAGAGAACAGCTTTAGTATGTCTCCTTGACTACTGATAGTCTTCAACTTACAACAGTTCATTGTTGTTCAGTAAGTTGTTCAAAGTTACAACGGCACTGAATAAAGTGACTTTTGACCTTTTTTCACACTTATGACCAATGCAGAATCCCCATGATCATGTGATCAAAATTCAGTCTCTTGGCAATTGACTCATATTTATGACAGTTGCGGTATCCTGAGGTCATGTGATCCCCTTTTGCAACCTTCTGACAAGCAAAGTCAATGGGGAAGTCAGACTCACTTAACAACCATATTACTAATTTAATTCCTGCAGTGATTCATTTAACAACTGTGGCAAGAGAAGTTATAAAATGTGCCAAAACTTACTTAACAAATGTCTCACTTAACAAAAGAAATTTTGAGCTCAGTTGTAGTTATAAGTTTAAGACTACCTGTATAGGGTTGCTTCGCACCACAAAATGAGTAGCATATAAATCTAACAAACAAATAATTAATATCTGTTGTGAATTGGGTTTTGCCTAATTTAGATAATGCCCATCTAAATAGCCTGATGTCTGTGAATTCAGAGATACATAGAATAAAAATAAAGTTGAAAGCAGTTGTATGTATCTAATTTCAAGCCCCACTGCTCTCATCATAATACACAGCAATAACTCAAGGATAAAATTAGAGATCACTTTGCATATGAGTAAAATATGACATTTCCAAAAACCTAAGAGAAACTGGTAGGTGATCAGAGCATTTAAAAAGGACTCCCTTTAACATACACTTGAAACTTAGAAGCGCTTTCAGTTTTGTTTTATGAAAAATGCACTGTTTTAATTAATGTTTACTGTACAAATTGCTAGTGGTATCAGCAACAGCAGTTTTCTTTTATAAAGATAATTAATGGCTTATTCACTTTCCTTAAAACCACAAAAGATTCACATCTATAACTTTCCGGGCAGCTAGGTGATTCTGATTCTATACCTGTCAGGAGACTGGAATTTAATTTGATGTTATAACCTATCAAATGTTCAAAGTGATTTAAGTACATGTTTGCTAGTGGGGTAAAGCTGTGCTTTTTCTAAAAGCATCAGAAGCTTTTCTTCCTTTAATTTCTGTTGGTCTGTTGTGCTGTCGTATCCCGATAGGCCATAAGTGCTCTCTTTAGCCTGCTGACATCAGAAGAGGCTATGTTATCAATCACAACTGACAATCTCTTGAGATTGAACCAGTCAGAAGAATTAAGGGTGCAGTGATGCTGTCAGTGAGGGATAGTTTAAAGTGTCTGGTGCCACATTTCTAAATCACACTTTCCCACCAGGAAGTCTATACCCTTCCTCGTGGCAAAGTGTGATTTAGAAATATGGCGCCATACTATAGACTGATTATTTGCCCGCTAAAATGTATACTGTTAATTTATATAATCCTGCATTTATTTTTTTTATAAACAACATCAAGCTTAAGACTATTCATTAACATTTCCACCTGTCATCTTCACAATATATAAGTTAATATATATGAAAATATTTCTCAAACAAAGGAAAATAAGGATAAGTATATTGGTATCAGAAGTGGAAAATGTTAATACCGCTTACAATCAACCAGCGGTCTTCACTGATACATTTTTTGTGTGTGTGTTTGTGTGTGTGTGTGAAAGAGAGAGAAAGAGAGGAGAAGAGAGAGAGGCAGAGAGAAAGGGGGTAAAACTGACAGAATATGGAATGTCCATTAAATATGAACTTCTACTGAATCTGAATGTACCTTATTTGCATCAATTTATATAATTGCACGATTATACAATTGACATTAGTGTCATTTGCAAATATAATGGACAACATTTAATGCCTTGATTTCACAGTGGTCCATTAAATGGAGGTAAGATCTGAGCAAAAAATGTGCTCTATTGTAATATATATAATATTATATATATATATATTCGTAGATTTTCACGGGTACAGGTATGTAGGTCTTGGAGTATTTGGGTCTTTTCCCGTGTAAGATTGATAGTGTCTTGGCGACATTTCGACAAGGTCCCACTCGTCATCTTCAGGCTGGTGTCTTCAGCTTCGTGCTTGCAAAGCCAAAGACACCAGCCTGAAGATGACAAGTGGGACAGTACATTGAATTAGGAAGCAAGGAAGTGAACAATACTCTTGGAATGATTTTTTCTATACTATAGAAATTCTGTAGAAATTTTACATCTGATTGATAAAATTATAATGATATGGAATGTTGGGAGCAAGATATATTTCATGAATATAGCATTATAAGATCAATTATGGGTCACTTTTATAGATGCTCAAAATGTAAACAGCACTAGAAGAGATCCTTGTATCTGAATCTTCCAGATATTATAGTTATCTGTGTGATTCATTTTGAAAGAAACCATCACGGGGGAGAGGGGGATTGGTCATAAATTATTAATTTATTAACTTCAAAGGTAGACATTGCAGGCTATAAAATAATCCATGTAATCTTATTAAGCTCCTCTTATTCTGTTTGTATAGCAGGGCTTTTCAACCGGTGGTACGGGTACCACCTGTGGTACATTGGCACCTGGCAGGTGGTACAGAACCATCTTAGAAAAGAGATAGCGAGAGAGGGAATGACCTGAACCAGTGGCAGCACCGCACAAGCCTGAGCGAGAGATGGCTGGAGCTGCAGGGCTGTCAGGGCTCGGCAGAAGCGCCAGGATCAGCACTTCTTCGGGGTGCTCAGGGCTCAGCAGAAGCGCCAGGATCAGTGCCAGGCTCCAGCTGGAGCTCAGCGCCGATCCTGGTGCTTCTGCTGATCCCAGAAGAAGCGCCGATCAGCTGGAATGTTGCAGCATCTTCAGGGTGTTGTGATTTACATTCAGATGCTTGGCAGCTGATTCATATTTATGATGGTCACAGTGACCCAGAGTCATGTGAAGTGACCAAAACCTGCTGCAACCACCCAGCAGATGAGGGGGGGAGTAAAAACCAAACACACCCCACTCCCACTGCCAATCCTCAACAGAAATGCTCACAACAATGAAAACCTCAGACAGGAGGAAGAGCGCCGCAGAGTGGGTGAGCAGGCAGGTGTCTTGCTCGGCTGTGGATTGGGGGGCACTTTTTCAGTGCCATTGTAACTTCAAACAGTCACTAAACAAACTGTTGTAAGTTGAGGACTACCTGTACTTCATCACTTTTTTCCTTTTTTTTTTTGGTCAAGTTTTTGACATCTTGCTAGGCGACTGGTGGTACTCGGATGTTGCCATATCCTAAAAGAGGTACAATGGGTGAAAAGGTTGAAAAGCCCTGTTGTATAGCACAATCTCTTCTTCCCAACTCTCCTTCTCAACCATCAAAATTCATTTATTCATTCAACTCAGAGGCTCCCCATTCAAGAAGACTCTGGGCAGCTTACAATATTAAAAGCAGGAAAACAGTCAAATAATGAGAACAAAGATGACATATATCTGGAAGAAAAACTCAACCAAGTAAAATTCTATATGGGCTTGATACCACTCTATAAAAGGCCAAGGGGAACAGCTAAATTTTGAAGGATATTTTAAGCGTTATCAAAATGTGTGCCACATGAATCAAGGATGTCATTTGAAAGGGCAGGTGTCATAACAGAGAAAGCATGCTCCCTATAACTCAATATTTATTTATTTATTTATTTATTTATTTAATTGGATTTGTATACCGCCCTTTCCCGAAGGACTCAGGGCAGTTTACAGGGAATTAAAACAAGAAATACAAAAGTTAAAAACAATTTAAAAAATTATAATAGTCCCTGAGAATAAAAACCCTAATTAAAATTAAAATTAAAATTAAAATTCTCAGCCTGGGCCAGAGAGCTCGAAGAGCCAGGTCTTCAGGTCCCGGCGGAATGAGCGGAGGTCGGGGGCAGTCCTCAACTCCATGGGCAGCTGGTTCCAGAGGGCAGGTGCACCCACAGAGAAGGCCCTCCCCTTGGGTATTGTCCGCCGGCAATCTTTTACCGGCGGTACCCTGAGGAGACCCTCCTTGTGGGAGCGCACAGAACGAAGGGAGCTTGATGCCGGCAGCAGGTGTTCCCTCAGATATCCCGGACCCAAGCCATTTAGGGCTTTATAGGTCATCACCAGCACCTTGAATCTCACCCGGAGGGCAACCAGAAGCCAATGCAGCTCGCGAGGTAGTGGTGTTACATGGGAGTATCGGGAAACCCCCATCACAACTCGTGCGGCTGCATTCTGCACCAATAGATGGTATTGTTTAATATGTTATCATTAATATTAATCCTAAATTGGAAAGAGCCATTAAACTACTGAAGAAGAGCAGAAAACAAGTCCAAGTAAACTTGCTACTTAAGAAGTGGCTGGATTAAAACCAAAGGCATGCGTACACTGTGTAGTAACTTCTTCCTTATTCCCAAACCTAATCAAATGTCTAAGCATACTCCTAAATTACCTTGTGCCTTATTTCTTTTCTTCCCATTCTTTTCTTCTTCCTCACAATTTTTCCTTTGGTTACATTTTTTATTCTGTTAATTTAAGGATGAAGTTGTTTGTGATCAAGCTTGTTTGAGAGGGAAAAGATGCAGGCACACGCAAATCAGAAGTGAAATGTTCCTTTTTTCTTATGACATAACTGATGTAAATTATTTTTCTTCATTCTAATTGGTAAAGTTTTTGATCTATAATTTTGATCAATAACAAAGGTTATGATCTTTATGGTTTTAACTTGGATTACAGCATTATGAGTACTTTTACAATTTAAACAATACCTATAATTACCCTATTATTGTAGCAAATTTTAGCAAGATATTAGATTCTGAATTAAATATTGAGTTTACATTCTATCTGTAAAAAAAAATAGACCTGCAGAACAGATTATCAAGACCTTACAAAATTACAACTTAAACTAAAGAATACAAATAAAATCATCAGACCAAAAACCTACAACTTCAGTATGAGGCACCCGTAAAGAAAGGCTGTAATTAATTATATTTCACAAATATAATAGTTTGAGGACTAAAATTCATGGTATCATTAAAAAATGAAGTAAAGTTAGAGAAAATAATAAAAAACATGTAGATTTTAAGCCAGAATTATTTTTGTTAGGTATAATTGTAGGAAATTATGAGAAAGAATGTGTATATTTAATGTTACATGCACTAACTGCAGCGAGAATTGTATTTGCTCAACATTGGAAAGATGAAGAATTACCAGTGGAGGAAGAGATAATCAAGAAAATTTTGGACTGTGCAGAAATCGACAGACTTACACTGAAAATGAAAGACAAAGAAGATTCAGAATACTTTAG
Source organism: Vipera ursinii (assembly GCF_947247035.1). Classification (NCBI taxonomy): domain Eukaryota; kingdom Metazoa; phylum Chordata; class Lepidosauria; order Squamata; family Viperidae; genus Vipera; species Vipera ursinii. Next base: position 221,866,666 of record NC_139512.1, on the reverse strand, counting down.
CACATGGGATACATTTTATCAATGGCTAGAAAAACGAGGTAGAGAGAAAGGAGTTTAACATGTATAGGTAAGCTAAACATTGGAACCCAGACAATATGTTGCTAATAAAATATTAAGGATTTGTGATTATAAAAAAATAATGTTATTTAAAAAAGGAAGTAAAGAAAAATACTACCAAATGATAGAATTAGAAAAAAAATGCAAAATTGGTTGAGAAGGTGAAACTTGCTAAAGAAAGAAAAAGAAAACACTGTGCAATTGAATGCTGAATGCCAAAGAAGAGCAAGAAGAAATTGTGACATATCTAAATAAGCAATACTAAGAAACCGAGGAAAGCCATCACATGGATAGACAATATACTTATTTAAGGGCATTAAAGAAACCAAGGGAACTTTTTTAGAAAGATAGGGCATGACAAAAAACAGAAAAGGCAATAATTGCTAGAAGAGATAGAAACAGATGGTACCAATATATGGAAGATCTGTATGAAAAAGATCTTAGAATCAGGTTTGATCACTGAACTAGAGCCAGACTTTCTGGCAGGTGAAATTAAACAGGCCCTAAGAAAAGATTGCTAACAACATAGCTGCAAGAATTGATGACCACAGAAATAATTAAAAACTTACAAGATGATGAAGTTCAGTGGGATATGGGGTTTCTAATTAGTTACAGAAAAGTAGCAGTGGCCAATGGACTAACAAAGATAAATTACATTCCGATACCAAATCAGAATAGTAATAAAGATTGCTCTAACCACTGAACACCTCTATTTACCTTTCACATTTTTTAAATAATGGTCAAGATTTTGCAATCCAGATTTCAAAAATGCATGAGAACTGTTGATGTATGAGCTGATTAAAAGGCAGCGACATCCATGATCATATGGCTAATATAAAACCAATGGGAAAAACAAGTTCCAGAAAACTTTGCCTTTTTGATTTTACAAAGGCTTTTGATTATGCAGATTAAAGCAAATTAAAAGCCTGAGTGTTCCATGCCATCTCACTTGCCCATTGAATAATTTCAAGATGACCAGGACACAATTGTTACAAGAAATATGCAATGACTAAATTGTTCAAGATTGGGAAGGATGTGTGCACAGTATATTGCCTACTTACGTACATTAAAATATGTACAGAATATATCATGAGAAATGCTAAACTACAGTAAATAGAAAGTGAAATTAATATTGCTGATAAAAACTTCAGCCTCTTCAAACATGCTGCTAATATTCCTTAGATGGCTGGAAATAAAAAAGTGAACTACAAAATTATTGTTGAAATTGTTGCTGCTCAATATTTTATATTAAAAAAGCAAGTTATGTCAATAAGAAGGTCTAAACCAATGCAGACAAGAAGATGAAGGGCTCACGGACATTGTACTTCCTAGGCACAAAAATTAGCAGAGTTGAAATAATCAGGCAACTGCTACTTCAGAGAAAGATTATACCATAGCTAGTTAAATATTATACTGCAGAAACATTGTACTGACCACAGAGGTAGATATTGACAAGGCCACAATTTTTGTAGTTGTAATCTATGACAAAGAAAGTTGAAGCTTGTCTAAAGTCTTCTAAAACATATTTCTTAAATACTGAAAAATGTTCACATTGTGAATGATCAGTGATGTTAGAAATTGAAGGCATTTTAACTTGATCTAATTGTTTTAAACTGATACATTTCAAAATGTATCATTCTCTAAACAGGGAGAAATCAATCAGAAATATGTCCCATAAAGAACACTTCTGTAAAAAAAATAACAAATGTATAGTTTTGTTATTGCATTTATATTTTACCTTTTTCTCAAAAAATTAAGGTTACTGGGTAAAGAATGATGTAATTCGGATCTCTTTCACCCAAGGGAGTGGTGGAAACAACTCCAATAAAGTAAGAAACGCAAATTCATGTATTCTGTTACATTTATTTGAGTGAAAACAACAAAACGGACTTTATAAAAATGAACATAATTATTCCTTGTTGCAGGTATATATTAGATTTTTTTGTCATAGAACGCCCAGAGTTCCGGCACCTTTTTTGGATGGAACCTTGTAGGGTAGGCAAGGCGGTTGTATGACATGTGTGAGTTCCGGCACCTTTTTCTTTTACAAAAAAAGCACTGGTAATGACAGATTGCAAGAACGCATTGCTAGGTCGCATCTGGGGCAATTAGGTGCAACCTGTATCCTATTTTTTAATATATACAGGAATATATGAAACTATTTACTATATTTCTTTCTGCCCTCCTCTACAAGGTTACAAATCAGGTACTATATAATCTAGCTTCCTGCGAAATGATGTAGCAATTCTTTCAGAAACTTTGTCCCAAAGTGGCAATATAAATAAGGAGTACCTTACAAAAACAAATTTCCTAGCACAATTATGCACTTCATTTCTATTCTTAGATTGTTGAGTGTCATAAACCCACACAAATTAATCTCTACTTTCTAGAGCTACTAGAAAAGTACTCACTACAGAAATACAACTATTTTTCTATGCATGTGAACATGTGTGAGCACACATCCATATTGTAAAAGAAATCCTGAAATCTGCATATATATCTGCTTGATACTTTCTCACAATTTTCACTTTTACGTTGAGAAAATGCTATTGTAAGTTAACACTATTTGAGAATTGATAGACCTTTATGCGGTTTATATAATTGCATCAACAGAAGTGATATACGCACATACTGTATTTTGATAATACTTTAATCTTTATAATGTAAACTGTCATTTTACAAATGCAGCATCTTAGAAACAGTCACATAAAGTCACATGGGCTACCAAGAGTAGCAAAATAAAAAAGCACAAAGGTATTATTGATTTTTGTCAATAAATTCTCAATAGTATATTGTTCAATTGTACCTGAAATTGTTCAGTAATATAATTGTTCTTTGGTCCAGTCTCTGTTTTCCAAACCTCTCACTGTGTTGAATTCACCAGTTTTTCTCCAGATTCATTTTCTGAAGGTAAAAAACAAATAATAAATTCATGAATAAATAATAGAATAAATATTCTATAAATTTTATTTATTATATAAATAAATATTCATCATTTTTTTCAGAATACAAATAGCATACATTCTTATGACAATGCTTGTAGTAGCAAAAGATCCACAATATAGCTAAAATCTACAGAGACAGTCATTTTTAAAAAATTGAAACATGGAGTCTAAAACAGCTGAATGAGTGGGGGAAAAACAAACTCTTATATTCAGTTCTCCATGATTTGTAAATCTACTGCAGTACACATATATTTCTTCTAATATTCAAATGTGTCCATGTTATGACTATTTTTTGAAGTCTTCTGCAGTTTTACAAGAAATTAATGTACAGATAGAATGACATTATTATATTGCTCTTATAAAATATGATATAATTAATGTTTCTAGCCAATAAAGGGGCATTAGTTTATATTCAAATTGACAAACAACATAGAAACTATTTAGTGGATATTGTTACTTCAAAAACCTGAGTCTGGATTTGGAGGATGACATTTAGGATTTTATATGAGTTGAGGGGAAAAAACTGAATTAAAATTTCATGCAGAAATAATATGGTATGTATGTTCCTTTCAGACCACAAAACTAAATTTGACTGGAGCAAATTTTCATACTTTAGTAATTATCTATTTCCCCCCCACCAAAAAAATGTAAGATATCTTAAGAGCTTTGAGGGACCTGAAGTATTCACAGGAACCCCTCACCCCATCCTGTTACAATGATTAATGATAACAAAGTTGCAAAATATGTTTAGTTTCCTATTTGTGTTGTACAAATCAATGTAATATGCCTGTGAATATTTAATTTACATACGATGATACAGATAGACTGAAACCAAATGTTTAATCAGAAAGACTGTATTGAGCTCAGAAATTGATCAAAGACAGGAGACATGAAACCACAAGTGTCTCAATCTCTAGCACTCTTCTCATATTGGCTGACATTCAAGGCTGATGGCTTCTAGTTTACATCTCTAGTCAGGACCACTCTCTTAAGTATATTACCTTTCTATTGTTAAAATTATGTCTTGCTTTACTCCAATTTGATGCAAGTGTAATTCTCCAAATCTGAACATCAAGCATGTGCATATATGAACACACATATACGTTATCCTAATCTAGTCCTAAAATCAAATATTAGATTTAAAGAGGTCCTGCATACAGGTAGTCTTTGACTTATGATCACAATTGGGACCATAATTTCTGTTACTAAACAAAGTTGTTGTTAAGTGAGTCACACCCAATTTTATGACCCTTTTTTGCCACGATGATTAAGTAAACATATGGTTTTTAAATGAGTCCAGCTTTCCCCATTGACTGCTTGTCAGAAATCAGCTGAAAAAGTTCCAAATGACGAACACATGTTCCCAGGACACTGGAGCTATTGTAAATATATGCCAGTAGCCAAGCACCCAAATTTTGATCCTATGACTGTGAGGATGCTGCTACGATAATTGTAAGTGGGAAGATTCGTTATAAATTTTTCAAAGCCTCTGCAACTTTGAACAGTGGTCAAAGGAACGGCTGTGAATCAAGGACTATCTGGATATGCTTCCGCATGTTGCAAAGCATCTCTTTGAAAGGATTTGTGTACCTCTAGTTCTAACGTTACTGAACTTTTTTTTCTACAGAGTGCTAAGCTTATGGCTCTTGCAATACACAGTCTATAAATAATTGTCATAGTGGAGTTCTTTAATGTAAATTTTGCTTACAACAGAGCTGTGGTGTTAATTTGATGCTGTTTGGGAGTAATGTTTAGTCTTTAGAGCATTTTTTTTTAAAGACAGGACTTACTATTCAAGGTTACAAAGTACAAAGCAGCATTAAAAATTCCAAGCATCTGCCATAGAGACTTAAGAAGCATTATTAAAATGAGAACAGGTGATTCATTTAAACCTTTTGTTTCTGATATAGAGCTCTCATTTAAATGTACTAATTAGACATTACATATGACAATAGGGGAAGACATATTAATGAGCTGCAGTGGAATATGTCAGGAAAATAAAGACATGTTAGCGACTCAACAATCTATTTATGAGCAACTGAATTCCACAACATAACCATACCATACATCTTCCAAGCAGATATTTTATTAGGTTTCTTATACAATGTTTTTTTCAAAGGGTTTGCTTAAAAATGAAAGATCTGGATTGAAGATGTTTCCATGTTCTAACTTGCCATTAAGAATACCAAAGTAAAACAAAACTGATAATAAAATTAACAAATCTGATTTTAATATAGTCTATGAAGATTAAACACCTGGCTATCAAAATTGTTTAGGTACATAACTATAAAAGCCCACTAAACATTTTCCCCACTGCCTGTTCATGAAAGATTTAGTGAAAATAAATGATTTAAAATTTCTATTTCAAAATCTATTGCAACACTAAAGAGTTCCTTTGCTTACAACAATGAACTAAAGAATTTTATTTTCCAGATTTTCAAAGTCCGTTCTGTAATGGTTGAAGCATGTACATGTTTATATTTATATTTATAATATATATACATATACATACACACGTACATACATACATACACACACACATATATATATGCAAATATATTACAATTATATTATAGATTTATTAATGACAAATAATTAATATACTAATTCATTTTAATGCCAACAGATTTATAGAATCTTAGGATTTCAGAAAAATAAGGAAAATTCTCAATGTTTTCAATTATTCCAGAACCAGTTTAATATTGGTATATACACTGTCTGTGAACCCCCTACTTCACACATTTACATACATTTTTTTCTCTTTTCAAGTTAAATCAGAACATGTCTTCTACTAAAATAACTCTGCTTACATACATCCCTGTATATCTATATCCATTGATAAGATGCACAAATATAGGCATTTTGATTCAATGAATTGAGAAAAAGTATCCAAGTTCAAAAATTTCAGAACTGCATTTACGACACAACTAACCATTACAACAGAGAAAGAGAATTTCTTACATCAATAGAAACAATGAATAAATAAACAAACCAGGATATTAGAGAATTTAGCCTTTGCCACCTAAAAATGAGTGAAGGATAGTAATGTTTTAAAGAAAATATTGGCCCACTACCTGTTTCATGTGTAAACAAATATAAAAGGATTGTTTATAAATAACAAAAAAGGTAGAATCTATCTTCTCGTCCAGGGGTGTCAAACTGCCGGCCTGTGGGCCAGATGCATCATGCCAAAACCACACCCACCCCATTCCCGGCAATGAAAAAAAAATCACGATACGTCATGACATGTCACGTGACGTTGTGAGTTTGACATCCCCTGTTCTAGTCTTTCAAATAGTTTGAAAAAATATACAGTAGTAGGTAAATATATTGTTTAGTATTCAAGTTTTTGTTTATCAACAGAAACTCTTACGTACTGAGAATTGAAACCCTACTGAAAGCATCCAAGTAAAGATGAAATTAGAGATAAATGAAAGTAATAATGTTATGACAGTCTTCCCAAACAACTGGGAGACATAAAGTAGCATTTTCCTAGAACCTATGACAAAACTTTTACAAGAGGAAGCATAGCATTAAAGAGTGATCACAACTGTAGTGACACCTACTGAAAATCTAACTCAGCAAAACAACAACAACAGTATTTTTAAGTGGTTCACTCACAATTTTACCCACTCAAAACCAGGAAAGAGAAACATGGTAATCTATCACTTGGATCTGAAATTGTATGGCTGAATAAGTAAAATTAGCTGGGCACTGGGAGAAACTGATCATGTCATTTTGGAATCTGTAAGCAGATTTGGTCAGATGTGTATCCTGAACTTCAGCAAAGATTTCAAACACCTTACAACAGGGGTGTCAAACTGCCGGCCTGCGGACTGGATGTGTCATGCCAAAACCATGCCCACCCCATTGCTGGCAATGGGAAAGTCACGATACATCACAACACATCATGTGATGTCGCGAGTTTGATACCCGTGCCTTAGAAAGATGGTCAGATTTCATGATTATACATTCAGAAAGAAAAAAAAATAGTTCGAAAGGGTTATAAGGAAATACAAAATGACAAATTTCAACATGTAAAAAAGGAGGGAGTATATGGTTCTCACTAAATGGATGCAAGAGAACTATTTGATGACCATCAGCTTTTAAGTACCATCAGTAGAAGTCTATTTTCATCAAGAAGAAAGAGGTTACCAAAGCTACCCGTGGCATGAGGAATTGAAAAGCACCAGGCCCCAAGCACCTGTAGACATTTGAAAACTGGAGGAACTTAGTGGCAAAGCAGCCAAATGGCCAACAAATTTCTTCACTGCTACTGTGGGCTCTGGATATGTGTCTGGTCACTGGGCCACGAGCATCACAGTTAACCTTTTCAAGAATAAAGAGGACCAGACAGATTGCTCTAACTATTGTCCAATTTGCCTCCTATCACACACAATGAAAATCCAAATGGATCTTCGACCAGCACCTATGTGACATTGTGAACATCAGTACCAATAATGTGGCTTTGTCAAAGGTATAGCACCACTGATGCCACCCTCAGCTCAGATGGTCATGGAGAAAAACTGAGAAAAGGGGAAGACATTACACTTGGCTTTTCTTGACCTTGAAAAAGCTTTTGGCCATGTTCCGCATTATGATCTGATATGAGCTTTGTGACCAAGGTGTGCCTGAGTAACTCATAAAATGGGTCCAGATGTGATAGCAGGGGTGCAAACTCGCTGCATCACATGACATGTCACGACTTTTTTTCCCCTTGCCAGAGATGGAGTGGGAACGACTTCCACGTGATGCATCCAGCAGTCGTGTGAGATGAGCTGTAGGCCTTTCCAAAAGCTTTCATGTGATAATTGGTGTTCACCAAGGCTCAGCATTATCTCCATTGCTGTTCATTTTCATTATGGATACTATCATGCAAGAACTGCAACATGACATCCCTGGACCTTGCTCTATGCTGATGATGTCATGCTTGCAAATGCCACCAGAGAATAACTTCAGCAATATGTGCAGACATGGAACAACTGCCTTAACCACTTTGGCCTGCGCCTCAACATCAAGAAGACTAAATACTTAAGAGACCAGCCCGAACACCTTCATCATACAAGTTAGCAATGAAGATCTAGTGAAGACCAGTAGCTTTCATTACTAAGGAGCCCAGCTACAAAATGACAGCAGCATTAATGATGAAGTCTGTGCAAGAATGAACAAAGCATGGCTACAAAGGACGGAAAACACTGGAGTGCTCTAAGATTGATGCATGCTGATCTATCTAAAATCGAAGGTGTATAAAACAATGATATATCCAGTAGCTTTACATGGCACTGAGTGCTAACCTACCACCAAATGCATTGAGCACTCATTACACGCCACGGAGATGAGCATGTTTCATTGGTCATTAGGTGTTTCTCTTCTTGACCATGTCAGTAATTGTACACTTTGAATTATACAAAGCACATTGTAATTTTGGAGGTATAGATGCTGCTAATGCATCTGGAAAAAATTCTGTAATCAAGAGATTTTACATATTACCATTTTGCAATTTTAGCCAATCAAAATTGCAGTAATACAAAAAGGTCAAAAACTTTGACTGGCAATAAAATATTTAGCATTAATACCCTTAGTTGTCCTTAATTTATCCATGCCAAAAAGAACTTAACTTCTTTTAAAACTGTCCCTGAACATAACTTTTATCATTTGAATAAGCATCATGTGAATAAATTATAGTTTTCAACATCTTTCAATAATCTCTTGCAACGTTTTATATAGGAAATACTATAGGGTTATGTCTAAAAATGGCGTCAAATACCTGGCACATTGTCAAAGTGGTTACATTTTTTTTTATTCTGACTGTAGTGATTTTTTAAAATTTGCTCTCTTGTATTCCATAGAAAATTCAAGTAAAATTATATGCCTAAAATAAAGCTGAAAATCAACAAAGCAAAAACTTGATCCTTTGCATTAGCCATAATTTAAATCATGTATTAACACTGAGATGAGAATTCATTTAATACATTAAATGAAACAGTCCACATTTAAAAACATCCTTTTAGTATGAAATATTTTATTTATTTATTTATTTATTTAATTTATATACCGCCCTTCTCCCGGAGGACTCAGGGCGGTGAACAGGGCAATACATAAAAACTAGATACAAAAATTAAAATTATTAAAACGTGATTAAACAATGCCCATAAAATTAATACAAATTTAAATTTAAGTTCATTTATAAAAATCCCACCCCATCCCATCAGGCCAGGCCAGCTTGTTTAAAGAGATGGGTTTTAAGATCGCGCCGGAAGGAGCGGAGATCGGGCGCTTTAATATGCTTTAAGGATCCATAGTACATATTATATTTTAAATAGCACAACTCCCTACAGTGATTCAAAGAATGCAACATTTTTAATTTCATCAGTGACTGATCAATAAACCTTACAAAAACCTCAATCAAGCAGTGATGTAGGCTATGTCACAATAAGAAAATACTGAAATATAAGAACTTTAGATGGTTCTCTAAGAATGTTTCAGAGAATATGTATTATGGGTATGTATATTCTTGTAGCTTGACAAAAATATGAATATATGTCGTTAGATCTTTCAGACCATAATTTGTGGCTGTATTTGGGGGAAAAAAGGAAACTTGGATAAATTAGTCACATATTTCTAATCAAATCAGGATGATGTGATCTACCAAAGCAGAATGTATCGTATCATGAATAGGTGCATAATTTACAAAATCTGCTAGAATTTTTTTAAAAATATTTCTCTGTTCAAAAGTTATTTATAAGATTTTATACAACATATGAAAAAACTATGATGCCCATCTCTTCTAGTAATCTTGTTTTGCTTACAAACTGTCCAGAGAATCCCTGTAGATGTTTTTTGGTTTCCTTTGTTTTATGTTTTATTTCTTCCATTAGTAATATTTTTAGTTTGTAATTAAGAGGAGGAACATAAAGGTTAAGAAAATGAAGCTCTCTTAAATTTTACAACCCTTTCCTGGCAAAAGTTCTCATAGAAACAAGAGCTCCTTATTCAGCTACACTTCATTTCAGACCTTAAATCACAAAGTGAGCAGGTCTTTCTTCCCTTTTACTCTTCGTAAGTCCAGAAAAACCCAGTAGAAATTTTAGCCCTAATGAAATCATTAACTCTTCGCAATCCTCATTCTGGCTTTAGAGACAGCCACTAGAAGATAAAGCAAGTTGTGCAAAGCGATCTTTATAGAAAAGGCAAATGTCAGAAGAAAAGCTCTGATATTTGGTTGGGCTCCCATTTTTCACACAGGCATTTCCTAAATCCATCTTTGATGAGCTTCCCCAGCTATAAATTCTACAAATTCCCTCTGGAGCACTACCGTGTGCGCTTCATGAAAATGTCATCTGCCAGTGCTGCAATTACTCACACTCTGGCAATCATGTGCACAATGCAGAATGGGTCGAATACAGGTGAGAATGAGAACCAGCAATCAAGCCTCGGAATGGAGAACAAAGCCATTTTCTTTCATTTGCCATCAACACGACCATCAAGGCCTTAATTACAAGGCAAGTGTCAAGTCTAGCTGCTGCAAGGCTTATTATTATACAGCTCAGCTTCAGATCAGTTCGGTATTGATGAACGTAGGAAAGCCAGCTTACCCCACAAGCATGGAAATGGCTTTAAATGATTAGGTGATTGGCGGGTATGGAGAAAACAAAACTATTAATATTTTGAGGTGAAAATGAAAATTGAGTGAATGATTAAAAGGCAAACTACCAGAAATTTCTACAAATATATTCCTCATTCAGTGTTGATTTGTCTAACATTAATTGAGTATTTATTTTAATTGAAATACTAAAAAGAGCTCAATGGAATCTAACAGCAAAATCCAGTATCAGATAGAAATTTTTACTTAACAATACTTTGCTTATTCCAAAACCCCATTTTTTAAAAAAATAACAAACTGAGTTCCTTCTTATATATTTGAGCATTGTGCTTGCCTCTGGTAGTCATCTTTTAGACACTTTTTTCACTTTTTGAGCTGTACTATCACTAACAACATATTTATATAGACATAACTCTTTAAAATGCATGATGCAAACATATATGAAAATGTGAATCTTATAAGAAAATCTACTTGTGCATAGTAGAGGCTACTTTATTTGATTTCACTAAGAAGTGTAGTTAATATTCTTGACAGTTTCAGAGCCTTCTAGATAGAATAACATTAACTAGAATGTTTCCATAGGCTTAAAAAAGTAAATTTAGAGGTTATTTCAAGTTGCGCTCATCTTTTTTAAAAAAACTTTCCCACTTATAATAGGAGACCAAAAGCTCTATAAACAACTAGTAGCATGCATTGAGTAGGGCAACTAATCTTATTTTCTACTTCTCAATTTAAAAAGTGCATATATTTCAATTTTGGTGAATAAAGATTACATCCAAGGGTTGAAAAAATAGAATTTCAGTCCAGCTAGTGAGCCAAGTCATATTTATGACTGTTGCTCTGTCCCAAGATCATGTGATCACGTTTTGCAACCTTTTGACAAGCAAAATCAATGGGGAAGCCAGATTCACTTAACAACTGGGTTACTAACTGATCAGCTGCAGTGATTCACTTAACAACTGAAGCAAGAAATGTTGTAAAATGAAGCAAAATTCACTTAACAAATGTCTCACTTAACAACAGATATTTTGCGCTCAATTAGGGTTATAAGTCAAGGACTACCTGTACTTTTATGTTTACTTAGAATAAATAATTATAAGAAATACAAACATTATCAATCAACTTTTAAAATATTTATAACCAACTCAAAACAAACATCCAGTTATTTCAGTGGATTGTGTGCTTTGCTTTGTTTTTACATGATAAATAGAAGTCAAAAAGCATCAAAGCAGCCACACCCTTTAAGCTTATGCAAGGATTACATCATGATGATCTTCATAACACTGGAACTGAGACCAATGAAGATCTGATCAGCTTTATCTACAAATAATCATGTAGTTGCCCACAGCAAGCCATCCACTATTCCAGCTTCCTCTCTCCCTGATTTTGGTACAAGAATGCTAAACGGCAGAGAAAAGGATTGCCAGCTGATTCTGCACAGATGACTTGGAGACAGAAAAGAATATAGCATGTGTTGCATGCACTGCTGTGACACAAAATCGCAAATAGTCCTGTAGCTCTGCTTAATTCATCACAAGATGTCTTCCATTTATTCATATTAAAACAGTCGTTGTTACCATGTAATTGATTTACTTCTGTGACAAGAAAGAGTATGCTCCCTATATCCACAATATCAGATTAAATGTGGGTGCTGATATCAGTTAGGAGAAATCAGATATCGTGGAGGAAACAAAACATTCAAGAATATTTCATGGGCTACCTTAGTGTCAACAATGAGACCCGCACAGAATAAGTTGTTGTTAGCTGCGAAGTCGTGTCCGACCCATCACAACCCTATGGACGACGTTCCTCCAGGCCTTCCTGTCCTCTACCATCTTCTGGAGTCCATTTAAGCTCACGCCTACTGCTTCAGTGACTCCATCCAGCCACCTCATTCTCTGTCATCCCCTTCTTCTCTTGCCCTCAATCTTTCCCAGCATTAGGCTCTTCTCCAGTGAGTCCTTCCTTCTCATTAGGTGGTCAAAGTATTTGAGTCTAATTTGGATTATGTATACATGTGTACGGTACAAAAAACGAATCTTGCTTGTTTACCAGAAGGATGGCATATGTCCTTGCCATCTTCTCTCTTTAATGGACCGTTTCCTTGATTTTTTTTTCTTGTTATTTATATGTTGAAAGAAACTTTATTATCTGTAACTTTTTTTTTGCAGGTCTTTGTTCATTTTGAACTTTTGCTTTTCTGACTTCATCTTTGCAGATTTGGGCTATCTGTTGATATTCTGCCTTAGTTATGTGCCCCTCTTTCCATTTTTGTACTTATTCTTTTTGTCTTTCAGTTTATTGGAGAGATCTGTGTGCAACCATACTGGTTTCTTCTTGGATTCCTTGTTTTTCTTTTTCAGAGGTATTGTGTTGGCCTGAGCTTTAGTGATCATATTTTTCAGTTTCCCAGGCTTCTTGAGTTGTTTTCCCCTTTAGGATTTTCATCCATGGAATTTTGCTTAGCCTCTCTCCGAGTTTGTTAAAATCAGCTCTTCTAAAGTTTAATACACTGGTTGGATTATATTCTATTGCTGGCGTTTGCATTATATTGAATTACATTATGACGTGATCACTTCCAACTTTATCACTTCTTCTCTATTAGTAAGAATTAGTCCAATATAGGTTTTCCTCTAGTTCCCTCGTCTACCTTTTGGATGACAAAGTTGTCAGCTAAGTTGGATAGGAATCTGTTCGATCTCCCACTTGCTGCATTGTTTCTCTCCCACCTGATATCAGGGTAGTTAAAGTCTCCCATTTGGTATGTTTCCAAAATACATTTGTTAATTGATTAAGAAAGAGTTCATCTATTTCTTCTGCCTGGTTGGATGGCCTGTAGTATATGCCTATACCGTGTTTCCCTGAAAATAAGACCTGGTATTATTATTATTATTATTATTATTATTATTATTATTATTATTATTATTGTTGTTGTTGTTGTTGTTGTTGTTGTTGTTGTTGTTGTGTTGTTGTTGTTGTTAAAAAGGTTAAGGTTCCCCCGCACATGCGTGCTAGTAGTTTCCAACTCTAGGGGCCGGTGCTCATCTCTGTTTCAAAGCCGAAGAGTCAGTGCTTGTCCGAGGATGTCTCCGTGGTCATGTGGCTGGCATGACTAGATGCCAAAGGCACACGGAACGCTGTTACCTTCCCACCGTAGTGGTCCCTATTTTTCTACTTGCATTTTTATGTGCTTTCAAACTGCTAGGTTGGCAGAAGCTGGGATGAGTAACAGGCGCTCACTCTGTTACGTGGCACTCGGGATTCGACCCGCCAAACTGCCGACCATCTGATTGACAAGCTCAGCGTCTTAACCCACTGAGCCACTGCATCCCTTTTATTATTATTATTATTAGCCTCCAAAAGAGGCACCAGGTCTTATTTTCAGGAGGTGTGTTTTCCACTCAGCTTGCGGTAGCAGCATCAACGACCCTGCCCAGCTGGCCCACTTTTTCTGTGGCTAAAGGAGCAGCTTCCTTCTGCAGCTGAGAATGGAGCTCTGGCCTGCATTTCACAGTCAGAGGACTTTCCTGAAAGCCTCTGCAGCCAAGAACCGAGCAACAGATTGAATCCATAGCTCAGTTCTCGGCTGCAGAGGCCTTCTGAAAAGGCCTCTGACTGCGAAATGCCAGCCGGGGGATGCTACAGAAGAAATGGGCCGGTGACGAGAGGCAGTGTTGATTGATGGGAGGCCTGATAAGTGGATGCGGGGCATGTGAGTCAGCTCCACCTCCCCACCCCCATCCCAGCTTGATTTTTAGGCTTGCGCCTCATCCCAAAACTAGGGCTTATTTGGGGGGTAGGGCTTATATTTGGTCCATCCCCCAAAAAATCAAGCTAGGGCTTATTTTCAGGGTAGGTCTTACTTTTGGGAAAACATGGCAGCAATATCATTCTTTTTTCCTTTTATATTGACCCATGTGGATTCTAAAAGGGACGCGGTGGCTCAGTGGGTTAGGACGCTGAGCTTGTCGATCAGAAGATTGGCAGTTTGGCGGGTTGAATCCCGAGTGCCGCATAGCAGAGTGAGCGCCTGTTACTCGTCCCAGCTTCTGCCAACCTAGCAGTTCGAAAGCACGTAAAAATGCAAGTAGAAAAATAGGGACCACTACGGTGGGAAGGTAACAGCATTCCGTGCACCTTTGGCGTCTAGTCATGCTGGTCACATGACCACGGAGACGTCCTCGGACAAGCGCTGGCTCTTCGGCTTTGAAACGGAGATAAGCACCGGCCCCTAGAGTCAGAAACGACTAGCACGCATATGCGGGGGAACCTTTACCTTTACCTTATGTGGATTCTAGGTGGTTTTTTTCCTTGGTTTTTATGTATTTCTGTAGAGATATAGTGATCTTTTATATATAATGCAACTCTACCTCCTCTTTTGTTAGGTCTGTTAAGAGAGGAAAAGGTCTGAATAGAGAAGCCACTTCTAAAACAAGAGTATTTGCCTGAACAGTTTACATGTTCAGATGTAAGAAATGACATAAATATATTGCATTCTTACATGTCTCTTTCTGAGGATCTCATCAAATCTATCCAGCCATGGCTTGCTTGTCTTCTTTTTCTCTTCATTCAATTCACTCTTCCAACATCTATTTGCTCTGAAATTTCTTTGTATGACAAAACTATCTCAACATCTTCTTTCGGACATGTAACTGACTTTTGTATTCAATCCACATACATTCAGTCTTACCCTATCTCTTCTTGTTTTATCATGCATAATTATACAACCCATTCCCACTGTATCAACTTTTTTTCTTTCTCTCAACTTATCAAATTCTCATTTCCATAGAAGAAAGTTGGAAAAAGCATGTTCTTATAAAAATCAATTTTCACGATTTTGTACCTGACCCCATGCTATTATTTTTCTACCAATATTTGCACAACTTAAAATGCCTTCATCTATCTTTATCATCTTCAATAAAGATTTTGCAAGATACAGAGATTTATTTGTTTGCTCTATTTTTTTGCTTTGTGCAGGTACATTTAAAAACTGCCTAATGTAGTGACTGTACAAAGTTTCAGTGGTCCTGGAAAAATAACTTTGTGACCAAGGTGCACATTTAAGATCTTTGCAATGTGTCTCAGTTGGTCACATGTTTGCCGTTATAATCAATTAGTACATATTGTCCTTTGCTTGACCCATTTTTTTCTTTTTCCCCTCCTTACAGAAGGGAAAAATTGGAGAGAAAGGGGTTACAAAAGAGTAAGCAGGCACACAATGGAGATTATACATCAAAGGAATGCACTAGTGCTGGCTGTTTGCATAGTGCTCATTATGTGCCTGCTTACTCCCTTTTATTTCCTTCTTTTCCAAACTCTTTGCTCTGTTCTGGGGGTGAAGGGAGAAAAAAAATGGTTCAGGCACAGTTGATATTGTCTAAAGAGACTGCTTGTTTAGCAAACCTTTCCTGTGCCTGACCCAATTTTCCCACTTTTGTAGCAGAGAGATTGTTTAACCAAGCAATCTCTTTAAGCAATCAGTTCTGTGCCTGATGCCTTTTTCCCCCCATCACAGAGCAGAGAGATTGAAGAGGAAGGGATTATAAGAAGGAAAGCAGGCACACAATGAAGAATACATATTTATTATTAGATTTTTGTTTTTGTTGATGTTATTTACCATCCAGTGTCTTTTGGAATTGGATCAGATTATAAGATATTTAATAAGTAAATAAATAAAATTTATTTGTTTATGTTGTTGTTGTTAGTTGCGAAGTCATGTCCGACCCATCGCGACCCTATGGGCAATGTTCCGCCAGGCCTTCCTGTCCTCTACCATCTTCTGGAGTCCATTTAAGCTCACGCCTACTGCTTCAGTGACTCCATCCAGCCACCTCATTCTCTGTCGTCCCCTTCTTCTATTGCCCTCAATCTTTCCCAGCATTAGGCTCTTCTCCAGTGAGTCCTTCCTTCTCATTAGGTGGCCAAAGTATTTGAGTTTTAGCTTCAGGATCTGGCCTTCTAAAGAGCAGTCAGGGTTGATCTCCTCTAGGACTGACCGGTTTGATCGCCTTGCAGTCCAAGGGACTCGCAGGAGTCTTCTCCAGCACCATAGTTCAAAGGCTTCAATTCTTTGGCGCTCAGCCTTTCTTATGGTCCAGCTTTCACTGCCATACATTGCAACTGGGAAGACCATAGCCTTGACTATACGCACTTTTGTTGACAGGGTGATATCTCTGCTTTTTAGTGTGCTGTCTAGATTTGCCATGGCTTTCCTCCCCAGGAGCAAGCGTCTTTTAATTTCTTGACTACTTTGTTTATATATTTGTTTAATTTATATATGTATTTAAAAATAAATAAAATTTATTTATTCCTCATTGTTTTTATTCTCATACAGTACATTCTATTATATACCACTATTAACACATTCAACAAGCTGACTTATAATTAGTCAATTTGCCCAAAGCAAACTAATTCATATTACCTGCTTTTTCTAAATTAAGAAAAAATAAACATTGTTTTTCACACTCATATATTTTTCTATGATCTGATTAGGCCCAAATCATTTGAAAGTAATCACACACTAACTGTATGATTATAGTAGCATGAAGAGGTTGAGACAATTTTTTTAAAAAAAAGTCAATAAAGGTAAAAATATAAATTTGGCATGTCATTAGTGTTCTGTCAATAAGTGTAAAATAGAATTTAATTAAACTTTATGACAAGAGAAAAGGAAAACATGGAAGAGATGAGGGATTTAATAAGTGTTTTTATATCAAGTAAACTGAAATTAGAATTTTTTTCAGTCATGGAATCGTCACAACTTTCAAATACCAAAGGTTTATCTGACAGCTTTCTAGCTGATATAATGAATTATACCACGATTCAGTTACACATTCTTTTTCAAAACTCAACTATTACATTTTTTAATTAAAATTATTTTTTTAAAGGTGATCCCAGATATTATAGCATTAAATAGAGATTTATTATGGAGCGATATAGAGTTGAAGGAATTAAGGGAAATAAGTGATCCTACAGAAACATATGGGTTTAAAAAGGATATTTAAAAAATTGTTAAGAGGATTCAAAATCACTTTTAAAAAAATGTGATAGAACTATGGAATAAATGGAGATATTGGTTAATGCCAGGAATTTCTCCTTTAATACCAGTGGTGCAAATGAAGAAATTCCCTAAGATTGAATTGAAAGAATGGATTAGCAAATTAAAAAAAAAATCAGCTATATTAATGGGATAGCTAAAAGAACAAGATAAAGAATATAATAAATTAAAGAATGTTTTATCAGATATTAAATTAAATTGGTTTAATTTAATACATTTAGAGAAATGGATAAAAATGGAAGAAAAATTTGAGGTGAAAGATAGACAGTTAACAAAATTTGAAATGATTATAAAAGAGAGGTAAAGGAAGAATATATACCGGTAGGTAAAGGAAGAATTGGGAAAATATATAGAATATTAACTGAACCAGAAGATGAGGCAAAAGGTTTAAAATTAATTTGGGAAACAGATTTAGGAGAAATAAACAATAAAGACTGGAAAAATATTTGGAATAGAAGAGTATATAAGAATATGTCAGTTAGAGCTAAGGAAAATGGATATAAAGTGATATGGAGGTGGTACCTAACACCATGTAAATTAAATCAAATAGATGCTAAATATACAAATATTTGCTGGAGGTGCGAGAAAGAGATTTGAACATATAAACATATGTGGTGTGATTGTGATAGCACACAAAAGATATGGGACATGGTGTTTAGGGAAATTAGAGAACTTTTGAATATAAATTTAGATATGTCACTGACGATTGCATTATTGTTACTGGTGGAAAAACAAGATATAAATTAAGCAAAAAAGGAACTGATTGTAAATTTGATAATGGCAGCTAGATTAGTGATGGTTAAATATTGGAGACAGAATTGGGTTATTCAAAGAAATGAGTGGTATAACGAAATATGGAATATGGCAATAAATGATAAATTAACAACAGAAATTAAATTTAAACTAGGGATGATTAAAGTAAATAATTATAATGAAATATAATTGGGAGGATTTTATTAAAACAGTGTTGGTGGAAGGCAAAGGGAATAAACATACTCAGGAATATATGCTGTTTTGGAGGGGATAAGGGCACAATTCAAATATATTGTATATGTTAGTTGTTATATGAGAAGAAATATAGGTAATAAAAATGGTCTCCAGGGGGGTGGGTGCACTGTAATATTGGTATTTTTATATTGTTTTTTCTATTTAGACTTATATGTATTATGTTTGTATTATTTGTATTTCAATAAAATTTATATTTAAAAATATTTTTGTAATTTTAATTTTTTAAATTTTTTAAATTAATGTTCTATTTATTTATTTTATTTATATAACCATTCATTTCATATACACGACTCTGGGCTGCTTATAATAAAATAGATAAAAACAAATACAATATGTATTATAAAATAAAAACACATAGCAGCTAAGCATCATAAAATAGCTATCAAGAAAGCCAAGAGATGGGCTCCATCACAATTCTGAGGCCCCAGGTCTAGGCACAAAACCAAGTCCAGCAGAGTCAGGCCCCAGGGGTAACCTAACCTCAGGTGGAATGATGTTTGACAGACTGGGCACCTTGTAGAAAAGATCCCCTTCCCGGGTCCCGCCAGCTGATACTCCTTAGCCCATGGCATTCGGAGCATGCCCCTCTTCTCCAGGCCAAGAGGAAAGGGTAGAAACAATTGGCGAGGGATTATAGTGAGTCCTTATTTCCATATTGTCACCACAATCATTCTCCCTTTAAAACTGTCTGAATAACAGCCTTTTATTAGAAATTCAAACATTGTAACTTCTTACAAAATTCATTGAAACTTACTGTAGTTCATCCTGACTCTGGATGGCATAAGATAATTAGGCTAAATTGTGCCATTGTTTTTTTATTAAAACTATTTGGGTGGAGTTTAACAGTGATTCTCAACAGTAATATAATATGATGAAATAAAATTATTATAGTATCTTCCCTTGCCGACATAAAATAGTAAAACAATAGCAGCCAAGCAGTAATTTCAGTAGTAATAATGGTAGTTGGATACAAATGTAGAAACATAACAAATGAAGTTGGCCACAATACTCACAGTAGACTAATATTCTTTAAAATATTAATATAATCCATGAGTTTTCACCTGAACCCAGTGCCAGCATGTTTGGAAGTTGAGTCACAGCAATTGCACTTCTTTTCTTGTTGATTTGAAACGTTTCACTGCTTATCCAAGTAGATTCTTCGGCCTTGGATAAGCAGCAAAACATTTCAAAGCAACAAGACCTCCAATTGCCATGATTCAACTTCCAAAAAATTGAGAATCTTCACTGATCAGGGTCAGTATATTTGTCCATTCTCACTACATATTAGTTATTGCTATTTTCTTTGTGATGTTGTAGAGGATAACTGATATTTTTATTTCTGAAATATAATGGTGGTAGATAATGGTACCTAGAGGGAAAAAAACAAAGAATCCAAAATGAGAAAACAATGAGTAGTGCAGCAAAAACTAATTTATAGAAATCTTCCTTACCTAATTTCCTTGTATTACTAATTTAACTGGTGGTTTCCTGATACTGATAGGGGCAGTTTAATACAGATGAATGATTGAACCTTAAGTATTATGCTTCTCATTAAGAATGAGTACTCTGTACTTGCTGTTCTGAAGTTTTGGGGACCACCCTTT
Source organism: Vipera ursinii (assembly GCF_947247035.1). Lineage (NCBI taxonomy): Eukaryota > Metazoa > Chordata > Lepidosauria > Squamata > Viperidae > Vipera > Vipera ursinii. The sequence goes on along the minus strand of NC_139512.1, from coordinate 221,846,392 downwards.
GGCTCCATACCTTCCATCTGCTCTTCCTATCTCTGATGTCCCCATCTCCTCACTGTTGCTGCCACTGATAATTTATTTGTGTACGCCAGCTGATATCTGTGTGCTGATGTTTCTTCTTGCAACCATAATTATTTACTTAAATGTGAATAACAATTTTTCTAGCAAAAGAGCCAGGAGGCTCCAATGATTCTGGGATTTTTGCTATGATAAAGACAATGAATCTACTCCTTGATGGTAGTCATATTAAAGTTGTTACTTTAATAGGTTTGTGTCACACAAAAAGCATTATGTGTCAGTATCATGGAATAGCCACAGGATAGACATGTGGTAGCAGCGTAGAGCATTTTATGAGGGACAATCAAAGAGGTTAGGGATTCATTGTTGTAATGTTAAAAGTTGTTTTTAAATAACCTTCCTGATCAGGAGCTTTGCAGGAAGAGCAACTAATGGATTAGGCTCATTATTTTGTTAAATTAATATTTCTTTTAACTCTGCTGAAACCTTAGTCATCATAATCACAGTTAAAATAAAATCAGAAGAGGGGGTCCTGCCTGCAGTGAAGCTTCTTCTCCATTCTGCAATTTTCAATGTTTTGTGAAGCAACAGGAAAATTAAGCAGTATCTTTCTCGGGCTAAAAGTCATACAATTCACTTTTGAGGCTAAAGAGGGGTTGTTTACAAAACCCTTAACTAATAGCAAATGAGCATAAGTTAAAAACTGTAAACTTAGTATGTAAACCTTATGGAATACTTAGATACCTACTTATTTATGCATTTGTTAAATGTATATGTGTTCATCTCCCTGATAACATAATAGTTCATACTTAATCATTTTTCCATTTTGAGAACAATCCAATGAGTCAACATAAAGAAAAAGACACCATTTCAGTACATTTAGTGACGAAAAATCTTTAATAGATGGGCTGCTACAGGTAATCATTTTGTTTACAGATTATAAAACACTGGTTCTTGTTTCCCTTCCTACTACCTTACTTGAACTGATTCAACCGGGTAATTCAAAATTTGCACTACAATTTTAAACTGTTAAGCAACATATTTAGAAATCTGTTTTTAAGGTAAATGTAAAGATTCCCTTCTTAATTGCTGTTGATACTGTATATGCTAAGGGCTACTGTTTTGGGGCAATGGTATGGAACCAATGTGGGATCTTTTGTTTGTCTTCCAATATAGAGTTCAGCCCTGGAATTACCTATTAATACAATTTCTGTTCCTCTGCTTCTTAGGTTCTGAGCCCAAACAAATCAGCCAGTGCTGCCACCAGATGCAGAACAGCAGACAGTAGCAGAAGAAAAATGAGGGGAATTTAGTTCATTATTGAAAGAAAATCCTATGATATTCCACAGACAGGAAGCTGTACCTCTGAATAATCAGTTAAGTAACATGACTTTTCAATGGTTTTCCCTAAATGCTCTTTTTGATGTTATTAAAGCATCAGCAAAAGTAAACATAACAAAATCTATAGTAACTCTAACACAAATAAAATATAAGAGGTAAACTGAACTTTATTATGAAAAACAGTTTTTTTTTCACTTCTGAAGATAAGGAGTGCTATTTTGCCCTAACTCCAAAAAATACATTCCAAATCAGATGTGAAAAGAAACTGTTTTTCATTACCAGTCATTGCATCTTCAAAGAAGCTAATTTGCAGAGAAAAGAGGATTGAGACACCCTGTCCAAGATCATTTAGGACTTTCAAAACCAGCTTCTGTTTTGGGAGAACAAATTGGGAATGTACAGTGTTATTTAAGAACTCATAAATTACATTTCCTAAAAGTGGAAAGCAGTTTTTGGGTTGCATCTTAAAAAAGAATTTAAACAAGGATTCCAGAAAATAATATTGAATAGAGAATGTGTTAGCAATAGAATCTGATTTGTGGCCAGTACTCATTTTTTTAAAAAAATCCCATTTATATCCCGCCCTTCTCTGAAGACTCAGGGCAGCTTACAATCTAAAGCACAAATCAATGTGCTTAGCAATAGCCTTCATTCTATGTATATGCCTGCTTATTAGGGCTTCCAAGATAAATGAATATACACCTCTTTTGACTCTCAAACTTAGAATTTTGTGAGTATACACTTCATTCAGAAACAAACAAGCTTATAAGCCACCCCAGGTTTATGACAATTTCATTACACATATAGTTATGTCATGTATATAAAGCATAGCAACAAACACAATTCCAGAGCTGTTGGAAGGAGGAGGAGGAGGAGGAAATAGTATGGTTGTGCAAAATTTTAAAAAATGTGACAAGTGCTTTGCCTCTGACACAACATATCATTTCTCTGATGTTTATTAAAACAGCCAAATGTTTTTCAGGCTTTCCTACAGAGTTGAAAAAAATATACTATTTTAACAGACTCATGGATTTCTTAAAGCAGTTGTAACTTTTTTCAGGTTTGCATGTTGATGGATGGTCTTACCCAACAGCTTCATGTAGATGTTAAACAAAAAGGGCAAGAGTTGGGATACCAGGTCTACCTCTCCCTTACATTAACTACTATGGGAACTGGCTACTAAAACACTATGCCTCCCACTCCCTGCAGTCAGCCCTGAAGAATACTACAATTGAAATCACTGAAAGCCAATAATGTGGAACTAAGACAGTTGTAGAACAAGAAAGTCCAGTTGCCTTGTGAAAAAGCATCTTTGGGATAAGAAAGTTTTACTACATTATCTTTGTTCCACCACAGATCACTGAGAAGCTGTCACTGCTATCTACTATCCCAGTCTGAAACCTAACTGAAAAGAATCCAGATAATCTACTATACCCAGAGCCCTTTGAAACTGCAATCTGACAGTTCTCCACAACCAGCTGAAGACAAAAATTGTCCAGTACTGGGTCTAGCAATGATTTCTTGAGGAAAGGATATTCAATCACTTCCTTCAACACAGGTAGAACCACTTCTCACTGAGGGATGCATTCGTCATCACAAGAACTCCACTGTACTTCAACCTCTAGGCAGCATTAATTAACCAGGGGGGGGGGGGTTGTGAATCTAAGGGGCAACTAGCCAGGCTAACAGTCCCAAAGATCCTATCCAATTTCTCAGGGCCAAACACTTTCTAGATAACAATTCACACATATTCAATACCTAGGCTCTATCACAAATTTATCTGACAGCATTGAGTGTGTTCCTCACAATGGCCCTGAAAATATTCCCATGATTCCTCTACCCAGAAATAACAAGTCCCCTAAAACAATAACATTCATTGGTTGTAGATGTGATAAGAACAAAAAATAAACATGTTTTGCTACCTTTATTGCCATAAAGTAATCCCTAATGTGGGCCCTTACACATGTTTAGTTGGATTCACTCTTCACTATCCTCCATAGACCTAGACACCTGTCATTTCATTTCCCCAAGCCTCTAGAAAACCAGGGAGCCCTCTTGGATTAACAGAAGGAAGAGGCCACGTAGGAGAAATTTGATCCAAGACCCACAACCCCCCTTCATTCCAATTACCAAGGCCTCAACTGAATTGCCCACTAGATCCCCATAAAAAAACCAAATTCCCTCTAGAACTCATTAGGTCTATTAATTGCTTGAGGTAGGCAAATCTAATAACCCAAGCTCCCTGCCAGAAGGCCAGTGCCACTCAACCAAAAGAAATCAAAAAGTGATCAGACTATGGTAAAGGACTGGGGATAGCCTCTCCCAGCTTCAGATTGCTTCTCAATTGCTAGAAAAGAAAAGCCAGGTCTAAATGGGTAAACCCAGCCCCAGTGTAAGTTGGGTCCCTAATTATCTGGGATATGTCCATGTTGCCATGATAGCCATGAACCCCTGAATCCCTCCAGACTAAAAATCACATGAGGCCATTTTAAACTTTCCAAGAACTAACTAACAACCTCAAAAACTCCACCAACTGACTCTTGAACATTTCAGGTAGGATGCAACAAGGCCAACTAATCTCTAAAGCCCAAGTTCAATCTCCCACCTCAAGATCTCCCACCTAGTTATCTATACAACTTTCCTCCAAGGCTTTCTGAATGCTATTAACCTGAATCCCAAATAGGCACATTTCTGGGGTCACCCAAATCTCAATAGAACATGCCTGGTTGGCCAACTCATCTAGAGTAAGATCACAGATAAGGCAGATTTATTGCAAATTGACCAGGCATCTATTAGCAGCAGCCAGAGTTCAGTCCACCAAGAATCTGCATCTTGATATTGGGATGTATGCTCGGGGCTGGAAGATGGAATTGATTTCAAACATAGATTCTGCCTTACCCGTGAGCAGCTTGGTTTCAAATTCTTACTATATTGTTCCCTGATTTTCACAACCAGGATATTATACTTCCCTCTCTATCAATAGTCTCTTTGCTACCCCTGCAACCTCCTTTCCCAGATCCAGAAACCATCTAATAACTAATCCTCAGCAGTAACTACACATCACAGTTCAACTACAGGCAGCAATTCTTCCAAGCTGTTCCTGCTAACAATAGTCAGCAACTGCAAGGCACTGTCGTAAGAGGAGGGCTATCTGATTTTAAAACAAAAATCACAAAAAGACTCTTCCCCTCACATATATCCAACAATCTTTATGCAAACCTGCCCACCTCCTCTCTACTCTTATATCTTAACCAAGACACAAAACTGACTCTACTTCATATATGTATTGTATACAGTATACAGTATACAGTGTTCTATATTCTATTCTATTCTATTCTATTCTATTCTATTCTATTCTATTCTATTCTATTCTATTCTATTCTATTCTAGACTTCATCCCATTTCAGGTATGAAGCCAGCTGGGTCTCCTCATACCAGCCACTTTTTCTCAGCTTTAGGAAGAAGCCAATGGCAAACCATTCCTGGTGGGGAAAATTGCCAAGAAAACTGCAGAAACATGTCCAGGCAGTCTCTGAGAATGAGACACAACTGAATAGAAAAAATAAATAAATGCATACAGTATCATAAAACTGATGCCTGTTTCTGTCCTTCAGGTCAATCACACTTTAGATACAGCATGCCCGCCCCCATACACTCACACACTCTCTCTCTCTCTCTCTCTCTCTCTCTCTCTCTCTCTCTCTCTCTCTCTCTCTCTCTCTCTCTCTCTCTCTCTCTCTCTTTCTCTCTCTCTCTTTCTCTCTCTCTCTCTCTCTCTCTCTCTCTCTCCAAAAGATCTATAATTGTGCTGTATGTAGTGCTGTAATTACGACATCTTATGTTAGTTAAAATCTAGGGGATGTATTAATAGTGATGCAAGGTAGCATCCCTTCTATGAATGGGAAAGTGGTATCTCTGGAACAGATAGCAAAGAAGGAAACTTGATGAATTCAGTGGGACAGTATGGAGCTAATATCCTAGAGGATAAATACTGATGTAACTACAGCTAATGTAGGACATTTTCTTTCTTGAAGTTTGCATGTGATCTTTGCCAAGCAGCAATCCAACTGTAGTATGAAACTATTGATTTCCAACAATCATCTTGGGGTAGATACAACATTAGGAACTAAGGATTATTGGGTCTTTGCTATAGCCCTTTATTGGTTGATATAAAAAGCAAATTGCTTACAAATTACTTCAAAAAGCTATCAGAAGTTTACTCTTACATTTTTGTAAATTTCATACACTTCCTTATCCTTTGCTAAAAACATATTCCTGCTTTTTCATTCATAAATATATATACAGGCAGTCCTCAACTTACAACCATAATTGAGCCTGGAATTAGTCATAAGTCATGGCAGTTGTTAAGGTCACCGTGTAAACATGCCCGAATTTTCAATCTTTTTTGTGGCAATTTTTAAGTGAGCATGCGACTATTATGCAAATCTGTTTTCCCCAATGGGTACTTTTTGCCAGAAACCAGCAAAAAAGTAAAAAATTGTGGTCGTGAGGCCAAAGGACACAGCAAAAAGCCATAACTGTGAGCCAATTGCCAAAATTTGATCACATGATCATGGGGAGCAGTCAACAAAACTTCAAAAATGGGTCTTAAGTAGCTTTGGGGAGGTCTATCATAACTTTGAATGGTCACTAAGCAACTGGTTATTAAGCAAGGACTACTTGTATAAGTTAATCATAATCATAATAGTAAAGTTGGAAGGGACATTGGAGGTCATCTAGTCCAACCCCCTGCTCAGGCAGGAAACCCTATACCATTTCAGACAAATGACTGTCCAGTCTCTTCTTAAAAACTTTCAGTGTTGGAGCATTCACAGCTTCTGGAGGCAGGTTGTTCCACTGGTTAATTGTTCTGTCAGGAAGTTTCTCCTTAGTTCTAGGTTGCTTCTCTCCTTGACTAGTTTCCATCCATTGCTTCTTGTCCTGCTTTCAGGTGCTTTGGAGAATAGCTTGACTCCCTCTTCTTTGTGGCAGCCCCTGAGATATTGGAACACTGCTATCATGTCACCCCTAGCCTTCCTCTTCATTAAACTACTAAAGGTAAAGGTAAAGTTTCCCCCGCACATGCGTGCTAGTCGTTTCCGACTCTAGGGGCCGGTGCTCATCTCCGTTTCAAAGCCGAAGAGCCAGCGCTTGTCCGAGGACGTCTCCGTGGTCATGTGGCCGGCATGACTGGACGCCAAAGGCGCACGGAACGCTGTTACCTTCCCACCGTAGTGGTCCCTATTTTTCTACTTGCATTTTTACGTGCTTTCGAACTGCTAGGTTGGCAGAAGCTGGGACGAGTAACAGGCGCTCATTCTGTTACGCGGCACTCGGGATTCGACCCGCCAAACTCCCGACCTTCCGATCGACAAGCTCAGCGTCCTAACCCACTGAGCCACCGCGTCCCTTATTAAACTACTAGACATACCCAATTCCAGCAGCCGTTCCTTATATGTTTTAGCCTCCAGACCTCTAATCATCTTTGTTGCTCTTCTCTGTACTCTTTCCAGAGTCTCAACATCTTTTTTTTATAATCGTGGTGAACAAAACTGGTTGCGGTATTCCAGGTGTGGCCTTACCAAGGCATTGTAAAGTAGTATTAATACTTCACGTGATCTTGATTCTATCCCTCTGTTAATGAAGCCTAGCACTGTGTTTTTTTTGGCAGCTGCAGAACACTGCTGGCTCATATTTAAGTGGTTGTCCACTAGGACTCCGAGATCCCTCTCACAGTTACTACTAGTGAGCAAGGTACCCCCTATACTATACTTGTACACTTGGTTTTTCTTGCCTAAATGTAGAACCTTACTTTTTTCACCAATAAATTTCATTTTGTTAGATAGCGCCCAGTGTTTATGTCTGTCCAGATCCTCCGGTATCTTATGCCTGCCTTCTGGACTGTTGGCTATTCCTGCCAGCTTGGTGTCGTCTGCAAATTTGATGAGTTCCCCATCTATCCCCTCATTAAAATTGTTGATGAAGATGTTGAAGAGCACTGGGCCCAGAACAGAGCCCCATTACACACTTCCCTCCATGTAGATGCGGTTCGATTGAGGACCACGTGCTGAGTACGGCCGGTCAGCCAGCTACGAATCCATCTGGTGGTGATGCTGTCTAACTCACATTTTTCTATCTTATCAAGTAGTAGTTTATGATCTACTTTATCAAATGCCTTACTCAAGTCCATGTAAATTATATCCACAGCATTCTTCTGATTCACTAATTTTGTTACTTGGTCAAAGAATGCAATAAGATTTGTCTGGCATGATCTGTTTTTAACAAACCCATGTTGGCTTTTAGTAATGACTTTCTTTGCCTCTAGGTGCTCACTGATTCGTTGTTTATCTTTTCCAGAATCTTCCCACGTATTGAGGTCAGGCTGATAGGTCTGTAAGTTCCTAGATCCATTTTTTTCTTTTTTGAAGATGGGAACTACATCAGCTCTTTTCCAGTCCTCTGCTAGTTCCCCAGTGCTCCAGAATCTTTGAAAAATATAGTTCAGTGGTTCTGGGATCACGTCTGCCAGTTCCTTGAAAACCTTGGGGTGTAGTCCATCTGGTCCTGGTGATCTGAACTCGTCTAGGCTGGACAGGTGCTCACTTATCATTTTCTTGCCTATCTTGTGTTTCTATTCTGTTTTATGGCACTATTTTTGATAGGTTGGTCTGTTTTTTCCCTTTGTGTAAAGACAGATGCAAAAAATGAGTTAAATAGTTCTGCTTTCTCCCTGTTGCTTGTCACCTTCTTGCCACTTTCCCCCACTAATGGACCAATGTTTTCCTTCCCTTTTTTCTTATTTTTTACATGTTGAAAGAAGCTTTTTTTGTTATTTTTTACTTTGGTCGCAAGGCTTAGTTCATTTTGACTTACCTTTCCTCACTTCGTCTTTGCAGGCTCGGGCTATTTGCTGATATTCTGACTTAGTTATGTGCCCCTCTATCTTGAAAGAGTGATCATTCATCATACTTATTTTATTATGAAAGAAAATTAGATCTTTAAAGTAATAGGTGACACAGAACTATGAAAATTCGGATTTTTAAAACATCCAATGTGCAAGGCTGAAAAAGATGAATACAGAAAATATTGTGGGTTTTGCTTTTGTCTGCATCACTGAATCAGTGAATCTTGCTGACCATGGCACCATGCAGAAATAATATGGTTAAGATACTGTTGAAATACTGTGTTTATGCAATTACAAACATGCCACAGAGCTGAAGCCATAGGTATACCCGTACTAATACATATATGATTTACAAAGTTAAGCAAATATTACCATTGTTAATTGGAATGGTTTGATACGGTGTCAAGAGAAATCTTTGCACATAAGAAACATGGTTTTACAATAGTAGCTTATTGTATTATCTTGGGAATTCTAACTACAGTAGTAACTTTTCCTTTATAATCCTGGCCTAATACATTTAATATCTAAAAATATAAGAAGCTTCACTGTAAAACTAAAACGGCAGCAAAGTCTTTAAGTCGGGTGATGCAAAAAGTACTCTCTACTGCATCTCAATGCAGCAGGTTGTCTTAAGTCATCCAGAGGGCCAAATGAAATATTTCTCTCTCTCTTCCAGCCTCTTGCTGCCAGCTTTCAGCACCCACTGAGACAATTTGTCTCACAAATTCATATCTCTCTCTCTCTCTCTCTCTCTCTCTCTCTCTCTCTCTCTCTCTCTCTCTCTCTCTCTCTCTCTCTCTCTCTAGCCTTATGTGATACATAAATTCTTATATAGCACTGAAACACTGATTTTTGCAGTAGGAATTTCTATACCCTAGATCAGTGATGGAGAACCTATAACATGTGTCAGGATATGCATGACATTTTGAGTGACACACCAGCATTCACTAACACTCGACAACTATTCTAAAGAGCATGATCCATTCTTGAGCAATTTTTGGAGGCTGTGGAGGCCTCCTAAGAATGGGACATATTCTCATGCAGGCTCCAGACCTTCCAAAAGTCATGTGAGAGGGCTATACTCTCACAAGGCCTCTGTACCCTCCAAAAATGAGTTTTATTTATATTTGTATTTCATTTTTGTAGTTATTTGATGTTTTTTTTTATTAGTACATAGCACAATGCATGATTGTACTGTATTTTTAAAAAATACATTAATATGTAAAGAATTTTATCGTGTGTGTGTGTGTGTGTGTGTGTGTGTGTGTGTGTGTTGCCAGCAGAGACAAGTTAGGCATTTTTTGAATTTTTGACATACAGGGCATAAAAGGTTTACTACTGCTGCTGCCCTAGGATCTGTGACAGTGAATCTTTGGTTTGATTCTGAATTTTGTCAACACACAAACCTTATTTTGCCTGACTGTCCCCCGTAATCAATAATACATTTTTAATCTGGGTAATTGCTAAACTAAATGATTATCTAGTTCTACTCTTCCATTTTCCACCACATATCCTGCTGCAAGAATATTAAATACCTTTTATTGGAAGAGTCATTTAATTCTCTTAATGAAAGAACGGCTAATAAAGTTGGAGTGTGCATTGACATCTAAAATAACTTCATATATTAAAAGTAAACTTTACGGAGAATTTAACTCAAATTGGAAACCATTCCTAGATCACAATTTAATGCATGGATTTGTATCACATCCTAAATTTGTTTTTTCGTCACTTAGAGGCTATATTTCAGTTTTAAAGGATTTTCAAATAAAAATTTAGCAAAATTGGTAGAATTTATTATAATTTATATCCTCACTTGATATTTTATACTTTTTAAAAAACGCTTAATAGTATTTGTTAGTTTTTAAAAACAAAATAATACATTCATTTACTCAAATAATTATATTTTGGGAAACTATAACCTCTGCAATATTTATAAATACCTTGTTTATTCATCTGTATTTTATTCTTTTATCTCTTCTTGAGTATTTTTTGTCTGTTTATATGTTTTTAAAATGGCTTGTTACAATTAAAAAATCACCTTTAAAACTTAAAAAATCAACTTTTAAAAAAACATTCTAATAGGAAAGGGCGTTCTTTTCACTTTTAACCAATAATTACCGTACTTTTCTTAGTAATATTCACAAAATACAAAAGTATCAGAATAATGAGATATGTTCTAATTTCTGGAGATTTTAATCAAGTAGAAAGTAGGGATAGCTTAACATCAATCAATAAATGCAAGTCTACCACATAAAACTTGTATCTTGGTAGATCACAAGACTTCAAGTGAATAGTATCCATAGCATAATTTCTGTGCCTTACTTACATAGAGTACTTTCTGCATTTACATTCTTGTGCACTAATGTCAAAATTGCATTGAAGACCAACCTGGATATCCAGATGTATACCTGGAAAAAATGAATGTGCACATTTGCTTTTCACATAGCTAGAAGCAATCACTGCCCTCAGCAAGGAGAACAGTATAAATTAATATTTGTATTGCTATAATGAAGTCAAGCTGCAGAGACTGGCCTTTCTAATATTCTATGGCTCCTGCACAGGGGCAGGTGGAAGCTGACTTGAAATTGGCTTGCCAATTTATTTTTAATTATTATTAGCAAAGGAAAAGGCAATTTTCCCTTGTGTTGCTCTTCAGCAGCAGGATGACATATCTAATTTTGACACGTGGTCCATACGGCCGTCAAAGAGCTCAGATGCCAAGTCGTAAAGAATTATTTTCCAGCAATAGCATCTGGCTTCTCCATGCGCTCTGCAAGCAATGAAGCTGACAGCTCTGAAGTTGCCTGTGGGTCTGTCATGTAGTAAGGCTGCTAACTGAGCTGACTTTACCCTACTCAGTGCCATTTTTCTTTGGTTTCCCTTTGATTTTGAATTATTTGCATATCATTAGGCAATGGAGAAAGCTCCTTTACAAATCTAGTACTGTACGTGAATGTGAAACTTGCAAGTGAATGTAGTTATATACATATACTCGATTTGTGCACAGGTGCAGTATATTTTTATGAATGTATTTATATGAAATAACTAGGTCACACATTCTGTATTGATTTCTGTAGTATAAACCAGGGGTCCCCAACCCTTGGTCCGTGGACCAGTACCAGGCTGCAGCATGCCAGCAACTGGTCCGCACAAACAAGCAAAGCCCCATCCGTGGGATGCAGACAGCACACAAAACGACGACGCCTCCAGTCCGTGAAAAAACCTCTGTCCACAGAACCGGTCCCTGGTGACCAAAAGGTTGGGGGCCTCTGGTATAAACCATTACTGAGGACCATACTTAAGACAAGGAGTTAAAAACTCTTGATAAATCAAATCAGGCCTGCTAATATGAAAAACGAATGTTCTTCATAACCTTTAAAAGTTGCTCATTTCACAAGGTTGTTGCTAGATAAATGTAGAAATAATGTCTCCCGTTTATTAGTTGTTTTCACATATTCAGTCTTATAGCTGGACTACCAGCATAATCTGAACACCAGAAATAGAAATAACTGAGGGAGGAGAAAATGGAAAAACACTAAATAGAAATTAGCCATCTAGCATTTTCAAAAATTATCAAAGACTCTCCCTCACACACTTTCAAAATTAAATGCCTATTTCTTTTAATTGATATGTTTCTTTTTAAATATTTCAATATATTTTAGCATTTATTTTGGTGAGATCGTTAAGCACAAGTTAAATATGACTTTAAAAAAATACCTCTGAATAAGGCTATAGTTTCAAACTTAGGTATTTTTGTGGCATAGCCTCCTTCAAATATCCCTAGCTTTTATTAAAAAAATTACTGTAAGTAATTTTCAGTTTAGTTAGCACCTACTCCATTCCCAGACAATCCCTACTTTAAATCAAACCAAGCACAAACCTCATATCATTTGCTTCCCTTTCCTTCCTAGATAAATCCAGTGCTACATGTGAAACTGGTTTGCCCAAGTATCGACATAATGTAGCTTGAGTTATTCTTTCCTCTTCATTAAAATAAATGCATGTGTTTACTTCTCTAGTTTTTTCTCCACATCCTCACCAACACTGACAAAGCAAGCTACTATATAAAGAAGGGAGCAAACTTCTTAGACGCTAGTACTGATGATGTTATCTAGTCAGGTAATGAAATTTCTGCAAGCAAACAACCAAGCTGAGGGAGCATCAATGTTTAAAAAAATGTTATTAACAGGACAGTAAAAATACTGGAATCAAAGTGCCACTAACATCTAAAATAATGTGTCTGGATGACAAGCACTCATTTGCACAAGGCAATAAAAAACATGGTGGTTTTTTTTTACTTTTCAGCATTCAGAGAGTCTGCTTCTTCCTCATTGTACATTCTTTCGGATATGGAGATTTCATATTTTACTAGTATTTCTTTCCTTATATTATGTCTAATCCTTTTTTCTTTTTTAATTTTCTTTTTGAAATAAGCAGCATAATAAGGATTCTATTTGCAGTGTAAGGCCTTATTTGTTTACATTATTAACCACTTCTTAAGACAACTTCTTCACATTTTGCAGTTCTATCTAATGTTTAGTAGATAGCCTTCTCCCAATGAGATAAATGGCTGATTTTCCCATACTTAAGTGTTTGTCTCCTATTGTTGCCTCTTCACGCTAGGGCAGGTCAGGAAATAGATTGTGCAGAGATTGTAGGAATGCTACTTTTGGCTGTAAGATATAATAAAAGAATCTTAAAAGCTTATCAGATTTTCTGTTTCCTCTTACACCAAACAAAATGAAGGTGGAATTACTTTGAATTTCTTTCTCATGCTTTCCATGTTCCCAGCATCGTCATTTATTTTCTGTTAAGAGCTCCCACATAAATTCATCAAGGTTATCTCCGTTACACCTGTATTTCTTTACACCTCTATTCTTACAAACATTTATTACAGAACTGTACATATCAGACATGAGCTCCAAATGAGACTAGACCCCTATCTGTTACACGGAGCTCATAGTATTTTCAGCAGAAAAGAAACCTAAGTATCTGTACTTTATATCTGAATGTAATTGGCTTCATCCTATGTAACCATGAGAGGTATTTTTTGTGCCCCTACCCAACATCACTTGCAGTCTTGGTCTAAAATAGCTAGAATAAACTAAGTAGTATAAAAATCTGAGAATGTCTCATAAAATACAATTTCAAATGTTTCTAAAACAGTAAAGATGTACTTCACGTAGCTTGCAATCATTGGAGTCCTCATTAAAAAGAGCTGCTGTTAAGCATAAAGGTAAAGGTAAAGGTTCCCCCGCACATGCGTGCTAGTCGTTTCCGACTCTAGGGGCCGGTGCTCATCTCCGTTTCAAAGCCAAAGAGGCAGCGCTTGTCCGAGGACGTCTCCGTGGTCATGTGGCTGGCATGACTAGACACCAAAGGCACACGGAATGCTGTTACCTTCCCACCGTAGTGGTCCCTATTTTTCTACTTGCATTTTTTACGTGCTTTCGAACTGCTAGGTTGGCAGAAGCTGGGACGAGTAACAGGCGCTCACTCTGTTACACGGCACTCGGGATTCGACCCGCCAAACTGCCGACTTTCTGATCGACAAGCTCAGCGTCCTAACCCACTGAGCCACCACGTCCCTTCTGTTAAGCATACTTCAGTCAAATTTGGGAATACTGAATCTTGGTTAGCAAACCAAATATATCCCCATTTCTGTGTGGCAGGTATAGAAAAGAATTCATAGTGAATAAATAAATTCACTCTATATTCTCCTGGTCAACTATAAATTACATATAACCATTATCAGACTGATCTTGTCAAAGACGCATTTTATACCACAGTTTGAAGCTACAAAAAAGGATGTGTATATCTCTCTCTTCTGGCTAGAACAAAATATTCTGTACATCTATATCTGCTTTTTACATGATGCTTTTGGAATAGAAGCAAAAAGTTTTCTTACTATAGAAAACACTGCCTTCATTTACAATTCCTCATGAGAATACAAACTGCAATAGTCGCTTGTGGCTCTATTGCTGGTAAACAGCAAACTAGTAACATACCTGCTTCGTAGCTTTCATCACTATTATTCTAATCTTAATATGAACTTTTATGAAGTTCCTATTTTTCCATTAATTGTCCTCTACTCTGCTTACCTGTGAATTCATACTAACCAATAATGCCTGCAAAATCAAGTTTGAGAAAAGGCCACCAGCTTCATCTCAAAATTCCCAAGATATTCACCACAGTACTGAAAAGTAATGTATACATGGAGTCTTGTGTTCACATATCAGTTCATTTCTGAAGTTTCAGAGATTTTGTAAGAGCCAACCAATGTATCTTCAAGTAACCTGAGGCATGATTCATGAAAGCATATATATCACCTGAGGTCAAATAGTGACTAACAACTGTAAATTATAAGGATGAGCCGATCTCAGGGAAGGAAGATGGGAAAACTAAGACTAATTCCCTTTTCATTCCATTCAATCACTCTCGTGCCATGATGTAATGGCATGTGGAAATGATCTTGGTAGACAGGAAGAAAAGCTACAGTCTAGACAACATTCTGATAAATAAATTCTGAGTATGGAGAAGGGGTGAGGACAGAGAAAGTATCGCAGAAGGAACCCTCCCTAGTTTTGGAGAGAGGAAAAATAAGAGAGGCGAGATTCTGCTACTGTAACCTTACAATCAAGGTAATGTTGGGTGCTTCTTCTTTGGACTACCTCAAAGAGATGGCATGTAATGAGATCACTTTGACCAAGACCAGTGCCATGGAACTCTGCAGTGTGAAAGATCCAATTGATTCTTCTGTCCAGGTACCTGATGGTTCTATTTGGCTTCTGAAGAGGGATTTGGGGATTTCCCAAGAGCTTGGTGGGTACTTCTGTTGAATGTTTGATTGGTTGCTGGAGTATAGAAACAGCTGAAGATTTTGATGGAATTTTTCCTACCTTAATTTAGAGCTCTAGGAGATGTATTAGAGAAGAGATTACTAGGAACAATGATGGTAGAAAGGATGAACAAACATGGATGCAAACTCAGGTCTGAGCCTTTGCTGAAAGTCACTCATGCCTTTGTCAGTTCATATCTACACAAGGCAGGTACCTAAAATTGAACAGGACTGATAGTTATGCATGAACCTATGTTAGGCCATGTGGCACCTTTGCTATGGGAACCGTATTAGTTGCTGGTTGCTTTTTAGTGCACTTTAAAGTGCTGAGCCCTTTATGCTTCAGGGTCTGTGTATCTCTTGAGATGGTCTGCTCTGATAGAATATGCCCATTCAGTAAGATCAGGAAAAGGATATAGATTAAGGGTCCTTCATCCAAAGCAATGTAGCTATTTGGCACTCCACACTTCAGCTTTCTTGGTGATGGCCTCTTTTCTCTGGAAAGCCCTCCCCCCCCTAGAACATTAATTCTGTCCCTCCCAGGTTTCAGTAGAATAGTTAAAACTTGACTTTGGGGGAAGGTTTTGAGGATGGGACAGAAGAATAATCTTGCCCGTAAGAGTGTGGGTGTGTTGACTGATAGTTTATTATTTTGGGGTTTCCTGTTTTGCTTTTAATCATATTACTGTATGCTCAGAGTAATTCTAAATAAATAAATAAAAAAGATAAATAAAATTATAGATCAAATTCCATTGCTGGAAATTTTGTATCACTTTATATTTCTTTAGTGGTGTTCACTGTAACTGGGAATGCTGTTCACTGTAATTCATTAACTATTAACAATGACATACAGTACACAGTGGTATACATACATATGTGAATTACAGCTCATTCTGTAAATATAGTGGGGGCTATTTTACTATAAATATAACAGGGCATTAATTAACACTAAAATTTAATCTGCTATGTTGTTGACCAGCAATTGCTGTGCAAGTAGCCATCTATTTAAATGTGACTTGACCATTACAGATGCAGCTAAACATTTTAAACATTTGGTCATCTCGTCTAAAGATCACAGATTACAATTCCTTTTGTCTAAGGAGGATCTTGATTTCACAGCTATTAAAGGACAATCCAGATAAACTTTTATATAAAATTGACCAAAAGTTTTCTTAATTCATAATATTCACAAATACACACATACAACATACATATGCATATGCATATACATACACACAGTGTGTGTATGTGTATGTATATACACACGCAGAGAGAAAGAGACAGACTAGACAGAGAAAGAAAGAGACAGACAGACAGACAGACATAAAGCATAAGCAGACAGAGCCCTGATAATCTATCTTATAGGAAATCAATTGCAAAGGCATCCAGAAGCAAACTTATCATTTGCTGTAAAAAAAATAAACTGGAATTCCAAGGAAATTGCTTTATTCCCATCACTAACACTTATCTTCCACAATCAGTACTAATTTGGTCTTATTAGTTAGGATGAACTGGATAATCAGCAACAATATGCCCCTATTTTAAAACCTTATGCTATTATGCTGAGAGACATACTTCACAAATCAAAACACATTCTTTTATAGCAGACAGATTCACGATTCTTGCTAATTTCAGCAACATTACAATGGACATTGTACTGTGCCCATTATATCAGCATTAGACCATATTCTAGAATAGATTCATAAATCCAAATTATAGATGTATCCAGAGACAGGTCATCAATTTTCAACAGTTAGGACTATCTGATATTTTGAATATGTCATCATAATAAACATATTAAAATGTATTAAGGCTGAGAATGCATTATGTTATTCAGTACCCATAAGTAGAACAGAATACCGCTAGGAAGAACACCATTAGGAAGATGCCTGAATAATAGGATACTGCTAAGCTTGTAAGCCGCCCTGGGTCTTTGGAGAAGGGCGGGATATAAATGGAATTAAAATAAAAATAAAATAAATAAATCTATTCTGTGTACAAAAACTACAATAAAGACTCATACTTGACATTGTAGCTTTTCAGAATTAGTGGGCCACTCTTTTATTATATTATAATTTAAAGTCATTTACCATAATAGAAAAATCTAAATAAATAAAATGTTAAACTACGGCATTTGTTCCTGCCAACTATTGCATCCATTATTTGAATTGTTTATACTTGCATTTAATGATTTAATTGGGGATAAATATATCTATATCTATTAATTATGTTATATATACTACTCCACCAGTGTATAAAATAGTTAAATCTCCTAATTTAATCTTACAGTCTACTGAGGATGGATAAAGTATTAATAAAACAGTAAACATGTAAATATCATTATATACTTTAAGACAGAGGCCCCCAATCTTTTGGGCACCAGGGACCCATTCTGTGGAGAGAGACTTTTCTGTGAACCAGAGGGGACGTGGTTTCATGTGCTGCCTGCATCCAGCGGATGGGGCTTCACTTGTTTGCGCAGCCCGGTTGCTGGTGTGCCGCGGCCTGGTGCCAGGCCACGGACCGGAGGTTGGGGACCCCTGCTTTAAGGCAAAGAATTACATTTATTTAGCATATATACTTCACATTTTTAGAAATCTGAGCTCTGCCTTGCCTTCAACTCAAGGACCTCAAGAATACTTGAGCTTCCTTGCATTCTTTTATTCCACTCTCTCTGCAGCTCCTATAGTACACCAGATGCCAGCAAGCTGATCTATAACAGGATCCACATTGTCAACCACAAGTGGTCCTCAACTTACAGCCATAATTGGGATAAGAATTTCCATTGTAAATTGTTGCAGTTGTAAGTTGGATCCAAGTTTACAATTTTTACAGCAGTCCTTAAGTGAATCACATAGTCTTTAAGCAAATAGATCTTCCCCAATGGATGTTTTATACTGGACAGCAACGAACTGTGATAGTGTGACTGCAGGACACTGCAACTGGTCATAAATATAAGCTAGCTGCCAAGAGCTCAAATTGAAATTACATGACCATTGGAATGGTGTGACAGCCATAAGTGCAAGTAAACATTACTTTTTTCAAGGTCATTGTAACTTTGAACCCTTGTTAAATTAATGGGTATACATCAAGGGCTATCTGTATGCTCTGTTCAGCCTGCTATGCGTTCTGATTGTCTTCATCTTGTTGCACATAAAACTTTCCTTAGCTAACCCCCATGGAATGGCTTTGCTGAGAACATGAAGAACATTAATTTGAAAAATAAATAAATAAAATAAACTCCTAATAACTTTCTGCCAAAACAGCTATTTATTTTAAATTATACATTTTCTTTGACTAATCTGGAGTGATCCTTTTGTGTGAGCAAAAATTATTTTAGGTATATTTTATTTTATTAATTTATTTTATTATTTTACATTTCTAGAATAGAATAGAGTTGGAAGGGACCTTGGAGGTCTTCTAGTCCAGCCCCCTTCTCAAGCAGGAGACCCTATACCATCTCAGACAAGTGACTATCTAGCCTCTTTTTAAAAATCTCCAGTGATGGAGCGCCTATGATTTCTGGGGGCAAGCTATTCCACTGGTTAATTGTCATGAAGTTTCTCCTTAATTCCAGGTTGTTTCCAACCATTGTTTCTTTTCCTGCCCTCTTGTGCTTTGGTGAATAACGTGACCCCCTCTTCTTTGTGGCAGCCCCTCAAATACTGGAATACTCTTATCATGCCTCCCATATTTCTTCTTTTTTTTAGACTAGCCAAACCCAAGTCCTGCAGCCATTCTTTGTATGTTTTAGTCTCCAAGCCTTTGTTCATCTTAATTGCTCTTTTCTGAATTTTTTCCAATCCTGGGCTGCTCACAAACAGCAGTAAAACAATGAAAACAATCTTTAAAAAATTAATAGCCAACAGGAACATCTTGGCATTCCTAAATACAAAACATCCCTATACATTCAGGAAAAAAAAGCTTCACGGTTTTTGCTGGGCTCATTCTCACACTATGCTAAGGCTTATGGGAAAAGCCAGCTTTTTAAGGATTTTCAGAAAGCCAGGAGCCTGCCATATCTCAGTGGGAGGGTTTTCTAAAGGATGGGAGTTTCTACTGAGAAAATGTTCTGCCTCAATCCTTCTAGATGGCAACATTTAAGCAAAGGGATCTGAAGTGGGCCTACTCTGTCAGATATGGTGGAATGGACAGACGTCTTTAGGGAAAGGCAGTCCCACAAACAACCTAATTCCATAGGATTTAAAGATGACAGCTATAGCTTGAATCCCATCCAGAGAGAAAGTAGAACCAGTGCAGCTCACGCAGCATGACTGAACCGCAGAATGCCCAGTCTGAATCAATTGTAATTTCTGAATGGTCTTCAAGGGCAACTCCATATACAGTGCATTGCAATAGTCTGACTCGGAAGTGATATGACTTAAAGTCATTAAAGTCATTATTGCAATCCTCCATTCAATTTGCTAAAATGTCACACCAATTGTTCTAAGCACAGTAAAATTTCTTTGTCATCCCCCATGCTGTAACCGAATTCATCACTTGAAACCATCCCCTATTCATCTTTCTCTTTTTGAGGATCAATGTCTAGCAAAATAACATTTAAGATGAGCTAGAATTGTCTGCCCTAATAATACCTATTATGTATCTTATTGTATTCAAGGCTAATTCATAATAAAGAGTTGAAAGCTAGATATTATGAAAGCATGTTGTAAATGTTTATTTCATGTCAAGATGGAAGAAAAGTTGTTTAGAATATTACAGACATTTATACAAAGAAGAACATTAAATAATGTTCACTAATATGCACCTTGCATAATTCAATGTTCTATTATAGTAGGTTTGAAGTTTTTGGCTTCTCAGAAGCTTAGTCTTCTAAACACATCCACTCTGTAAATTCTGCAACCATCCAATTATATTGCTTGAACATACTAGCGTC
Source organism: Vipera ursinii (assembly GCF_947247035.1). Lineage (NCBI taxonomy): Eukaryota > Metazoa > Chordata > Lepidosauria > Squamata > Viperidae > Vipera > Vipera ursinii. The sequence continues at coordinate 221,826,397 of NC_139512.1, read as the reverse complement.
AAGTATACATCTCCATTTCTCTCTCCACAATTCTGTCTGTGGGATATACAAGCTGTCAGGTTATTTTTTGTTCTGATCCTTAGAATCACAATCAAAAATTTCAGATTCCACCAACTGAGCAATGGTCATGTTAATGGCTGTACAGATAAACAGGCTGCCACTGTTTCCATTGACCCGTTTCTGATAATGTCTTCCCATAACTTACAATAATGTAACTGTTTAACATAAATTTTTGGTGAAGTATCAATATATTAATATAAACCTACTGTACAGTTGTGTTCCTTATAGATCATCTTTTAAGAAATCTAATTTAAAATACATATTGTCAAGAGCCAAACTGGATTCATCAAATACCCATATAACTTCTTCTCTTCTGGAAACTGATGTTACAAGAAGGAAAATGTAACTTTGCAAAAGGGTTTAAATTCCTTTTCAGTAAGACCTGTTGTTAGACATTTGACTGATTTATCATTAATAATGCTTTCTATCTCTTTATCCAGAATTAGTTTTTATACCTATTTCTTCAGAAGTAAATTCTAGCACATTCTATGCACGTAACTATACTTTCTTCTTAGCAATTCTTTCTATACAATATTTCAGGTTAAACAATAAATAAAATATTTCTCTATGATTATTATTTTTTATTCATCAAGTTCCTACCCAGCTTTTGTTACCCAGCTTTTCATCTCTACCCCCAAACCACCCCAGTGATGCCCTCGATGTGATGTCCCGTTGCCTGGAGACGGTTCGGGTCTGGATGGGGAGGAACAGGCTTTGGCTCAATCCCGACAAGACTGAGTGGTTGTACGTGCCGGCATTTTGAGAAATTCAGATTATTCCATCTCTAATCATGGGGGGTGACATATTACCTCTCGTAGATAGGGCTCGCAACTTGGTTGTCCTCCTAGATTCACAGCTCTCCTTGGAAGATCATATAGGAGCTGTGACTAGGGGGGCCTTCGCCCAGGTTCGCCTGGTGCGCCAGTTGCGGCCCTATCTGGACTGGGATGCCTTGTGTACGGTCACTCATGCGCTCGTGACCTCTCGTTTAGACTACTGCAATGCTCTCTACATGGGGCTGCCCTTGAGGACTACTCGGAGGCTTCAGCTGGTGCAGAATGCGGCCGCACGAGTGGTGGTGGGGGCTTCCCGATACTCCCATGTAACACCTCTACTCCGTGAGCTGCATTGGCTTCCGGTTGCCCTCCGGGTAAGATTCAAGGTGCTGGTAATGACCTATAAAGCCCTAAATGTCATGAGTCCGGACTACCTACGGGAGCACCTGCTGCCGGCATCAACTTCCCTTCGTCCAGTGCGCTCCCACAGAGAGGGCCTCCTCAGGGTGCCGTCGGTCAAAGAGTGTCGACTGGTGGCCCCCAGGGGGAGGGCGTTCTCTGTGGGCCCGCCAGACCACTGGAACCATTTACCGGTTGAGCTCCGGATGGCTCCTGACCTTCGCTCCTTCCGCCGTGACCTAAAAACTTACTTATTTGAACAAGCCGGCCTGGTCTGATGGGTGTGGGGTATTTTAATATTAATTTTATTAATTTTTATTGTAATTGGGCTACATTATTTAATTCTTTCTTAACTTTTGTACATTGTATTTTTTATTGTATTTATTGCCCTGTACACCGCCCTGAGTCCTTCGGGAGAAGGGCGGTATAGAAATTAAATTATTATTATTATTATTATTATTATTATTATTATTATTATTATTATTATTATTATTATTATTTAGTTAATATGTAAGCTAAAAATCAATTCTAAACTTGTGTCATAGCAAATTTGTTTTAACTCAACATTCACACATTGCCTTTGGCTTTTCAAAAGTTTTATTTTATTTTCTAACTAATCAGAATTAGTTTTAGAAATTCCATGGCAAAGCATTTTAATTGATCCATCTTTACAATACTGTTGGATAATAGCAAAAAATATTAGAATGATACCAGAAACTCTGGTTTAAGTCATACATAGGATATTCGAATAAGCAGAAATATAATAGAGAGTATTTTCCCAGCCATGAAAGCATTCAGTTCAGGGCATTCTTAAGTTTACAAAGCCAAAGTATATTTGATTTCTGTCACTTCAAGTAACAACTTCCATCAGTCAAGTATCTTCATGACTCCCAGAAGCTCTGAGGACATTTTGTATTCAAAATTCTAGAAAGAGACAATTTCTACCTGAAGTAGTCATGGCCTTTATCTTTTCAGGATATTGGTAAATACTGTTTTTTTATTTTTAACCAAAGTAGCCATGCCAAGTGTTTTAGCCAAAATTCTAGCACCAAAAGTTACAGAAAAATGCTTTCTAATGACACTTCACTAAACTTGTTTTGGTAAACTTTCTGAATAACCTGAAGAGGCGGGAACTGTATGAAGTTTAACTACCTTAATCAACAAATGAATTGTAGGTATCTCAATTCCAATTTTATGCAGTGATTATTTCTTACTTATTGCAAATGCTACAATATGCATCAGTACTAGATTTCAAAGTCAGTAATATAGTTCTCTTACTTTCCAGTTCTATAAATTAAAAAACAACAGAATAACAGAGTTGGAAGGGACCTTGGAGGTCTTCTAGTCCAACCCCCTACTCAAGCAGGATACCCTATTCCATTACATACAAGTGACTGTCCAGTCTCTTCTTAAAAGCCTCCAGTGATAGAGCACCCACAACTTCTGAAGGCAAAGCTGTTCCACTGGTTAATTGTCCTCACTGTTAGGAAGTTTCTCCTTAATTCCAGGTTGCTTCTCTCCTTGATTAGTTTCCATCCATTGGTTTCTTGTCTTGTTTTCTGGTGCTTTGGAAAATAGGTTGACCCTCTCCTCTTTGTGGCAGCCCTTCAAGTATTGGAACACTGTTATGATGTCACCCCTAGTTAAACAAGTGTGGCCTTACCAAGGGATTGTAAAGTGGTATTAACAATTCATGTGATCTTGATTCTGTCCCTCTGTTAATGCAGCCTAGCACTGTCTTGGTTTTTTTTGGCAGCTGCAGCACACTGCTGGCTCATATTTAAGTGATTGTCAACTAGGATTCCGAGATCCCTCTCACAGTTACTACTGTTGAGCAAGGTACCACATATACCAGGAGAGTCAAACTGTCAGCCCGCAGACCAGATGTGTCATGCCAAAACTGCGCACACTCCATTGCTTGCAATGGGAAAAAGTCGTGATATGTCACGACACATCACGTGACATTGTGAGTTTGACACCCCTGACCTATACTATACCTGTGCATTTGGTTTTTCTTGCCTAAATGTAGAACCTTACTTTTTTCACCATTGAATTTCATTTTGTTAGATAGCGCCCAGTGTTCAAGTCTGCCCAGATCCTCCTGTATCTTAAGCCTATCTTCTGGAATGTTGGCTATTCCTGCCAGCTTGGTGTCATCTGCAAATTTGATGAGTTCCCCATCTATCCCTTCATCCAAATCATTGATGAAGATGTTGAAGAGCACTGGGCCCAGAATAGTCCTGGGGCACCCCACTACACACTTCCCTTCATGTAGATGCAGTTCCATTGAGGACCACACACTGAGTACCGCCAGTCAGCCAGCTACAATTCCATCTGGTGATGATGCTAATCTAATCTAATCTAATCTAATCTGTTCATTTTAATATTTAATGTTTTAATGTTTTGTACTTTTGCTTTTATGATACTGTAATCTGCCCAGAATTGCTTGACAGTAAGATGGGTGACATAAGAAATTAATAAATAAATAATTAGGTTCACCTATTGAGCATCAGCAAGAAGAATGTTACCCACAGGGACTTAAACATGAAATACAGTTCATGTTCTGCCACTGTAGCCTCTTCAGCAGCATTGCCCTTCCCTTTCTTTTCCCATCAGGATTTGATAAGATCACTCTGATCTCATTGGTAGTGAGACATTTGCCTATAACTATGTTAAGGGTGCTTTTCCATTAAGCAGAGAACCTGGAGTCATTACTGATATGGACTAAGGCTATGCTCAATCTGGATGATTTAGGGCAGAAGTGTCAAACTGCTGGCCCATGAGCCGGTTGCATCATGCAGGGGCCGCACCCACCCCACCTCCGGCAATGTGAAAAAAGTCAATATACATCACGACACATCACGTGACGCGGCGAGTTTGACACACATGATTTAGGGCATGTACAGCTATACTTACTGGCACTTCCTTAAATCAAACATGATTTTTTCTGGGTACCCATTGAACCCAAGAAAAGATGCAACTTTTCCAAGAGGTTGCTGACAGATGCACTGTGGCCCCTCCTATATGCTATAAAGAATCCTCTCCTCTTCTAATCTAGATTGCTCCACAGCTCTCATAAATCATAAACTATGATAACAGAGGAGACATATTTATTCCCAAATATGTTAGCAAAGCAAATGTTCAATTGTATATATACTTTGAGATCTTATGACTTAAACATTTTACATTAATGCCTGAAAACAAAGACAAAGGATTCTAACATAAGCAGAATTGTATACTGAATTGTGCATGCCAAATCATATGTGCTCCAAAGAGGGCAGGACAAGAGACAATGGATGGAAACTAATCAAGGAGAGAAGCAACATGGAATTAAGGAGAAACTTCCTAAAAGTGAGGACAATTCATCAGTGGAACAGCTTGCCTTCAGAAGTTGTAGGTGCTCCATTACTGGAGGGTTTTAAGAAGAGACTGGACAGTCACTTGTCTGAAATGGTATAGGTCTCCTACTTGAGCAGGGGGTTGGACTAGAAGACCTCCAAGGTCCCTTCCAGATCTATTCTTTTCTAGTTTGCAATGTTCAACTTATCGTCTGAACTATATCAATCTCATCAAGATTCTAGTTAAATGTAATATGATTTCTATGAAATGTTCTGTAACAGAAATAAAGATGGTTTGTATCTTATTATTCTGTAGGGTAATGGTTAGAACTGAGATGCAAAAAGGCCAGAAGATTCAGCAGGGGGGAGGAACTATATTTTTCTATTATTTTCCTGGGCCTTCATATTTTGAAATATAGAAGTAATCTTTCTGCAAAAAAGTAGTATTTGCATAGTTGATAATATCCTACTGAAGATATCCAGCACAGGTACAAGAAATCATACAGTGCAGTTAAAGAGCTCTATATTCCATGAGTATTTCCATTTGTAAAACGTTTGGATACTTCTGGGAATAGTGGCTTTTGTTAGGCTACAGGAAAGAGTAAATTAGCCTCATGAGATGCTTGTGCTCCAAGGCCAATTTCTCATTTACCAATTCTTGTTAGGTTATTACAACAAGAGAAATTCCCTGCAGGAGTTTAATGAATCCCAAGAAGATAAAATCTCTGCCGGAAGAGACCAAAGTCATAGCCAGTATAACATTATTTCTACAGTGACTAATCTGATGGTTATGGGAAGCTCAGAAGAATGTGAATGAAGTAGCATGCTCCTTCTTACTCCTCGGCAACCAATACTGCAATGTATACTGTTTGTAGAGATACAATAGAGAATTCAAGATTTATTTTTCTAAGACAATCATTTAACCACAGTTTAGGTGGCTTCTTAGACAAAAAGATTACCAGCTGAGAACAAAAAAACTTGATTTGCCTGACACTTACATCTTTAGAAATAGTAACTTTCATTGAAATGGGAATGTGCAATAGTAACTCTACCGGGAAAATTGTGACTTGTAACTTTTATGCATACCGACAAGTTGATTGACAACTTCAAGACTCTTAGTACCTTTCCTGCCTTTAAACTGGACTTGGACTATTTTAAAGGCAATGCTTAAAAAAATGACTGTCTGCTGACAAGAATTCCTTCTATAAAGAAGGAAACAAACATAACTCTACCCATAAACACAGAAGAACTTTGTCTACTCATATCAAACTAATCTGAGGTACTTGCTACTCAGGGCAGCAATTAGTTCAAATTAAAGAAAATCTACAGGATTTTTGTGGGCATTTCCACATATTCATAAAAACAAAAAAGAGATTCATTTGAGCTTTTCTCAGTGTTCAACCTACTTGATTTATGGGAAATAGTAGTTTTGAATTTATAACTATTTTAGTTATTGTTTTAAAAAGGTTCTAACATAGAATTTCATTGTCAATAGAATTTGAAGTGTCGGTGATTGCTATATGAGAGCGCCACTTTAGCTGGGAGATTCTCTCTCTGCCCTATGAAGAAAGGCAAGGGCAGCCACTTTCGAAAAACTTTGCCAAGAATAACCACACAGACTTAACAGGCAGAACCAGGAATCAAGACTGGCAGGAGGGCTTCTGCTCACATGCACAAAAGATCTTTGTAAAATTGAAATTACCTTTGCCTACGATGTATGTAAGAACAGCATATCAAGAGATTAGCACTACTGTATCAGCAGTCTCCTGAACCTGACAATAATTGAAACTATCATAGAGAATCATATGAATTTATTTTTTAAAAAAATTCTAGTGGTTTTGGGAGGAATATTTGGGGATCTAGCTATGTCCTAGTGCCAGCAGAGCTTGCAATGCTGTTGCCCAATATCCTCACTAGGTTCTTAACAATCATTAATCATGTTGTTGTTGTGAGGAAGATCGCAGGGGGAAGGAGTATTAGGTATGTTTGCCACCTTGAGTTACCGGTATTTATAAAAATAACAAAGATGGGATAAAAATACATCTAATAAATATTTTCCACAACCTCCACATTGCTGAATACTTTCTCAGGTTGTGTTGTATTAAATTTTCTTAAATGTTGTCATTTGAAATATTAAAACATATTTTACATGGCTAGGAAATCTAGAATTGCTACTTTCATTTAGGTCGAGCTGACACAGTATTTAATCTGGTGTAACTTGGGATGGTGTAGGAGAAGAGATGAAGAGGTGAGCACAGTTTAATGAGAACCTAGGGATTAATTAGGAGGAGGATCTGAGATCTGCACATTTCCTGGACAAATAGCCGCTTCCTTCTACTTTACAGGCCATATCTGCCTTGAATAGGTTTTTGTATATCAAAGCTTAAGCTGGGATTAACATTTCTTTCAATGGATACTAAACATTAGACCTTTTTTTTATCAATGCATGACTTTAACAATGAAAATGAATTTCAAACCTAAAACATCACGAAGCTGATCCTGGACACTTTGATTCAATTATTTGATTCCAATGTACAAATTCTAAATCGAGTACTATGCGTTCTGTTTCCCAGAAAATAAAAATTAGCTATTCAGAATTTAGCTATACAGTACTAGGGTCCTGCAAATCCAGTAAAAGAGATGTTGTACAACCCATTTGATGAATGCAGGGTACCTATCATTGGTTCAATAAAGTACAGGTAGTCCTCAACTTACGACCACAATTGAGCCCAAATTTTCTGTTGCTAAGCAAGACAGTTGTTAAGTGACTTTTGCACCATTTCACAATCTCTCTTGCCACAGTTGTAAGTGAATCACTGCAGTTGTTAAGTTAGTAACACGGTTGTTAAGTGAACCTGGCTTCCCCATTGACTTAGCTTGTCAGGAGGTTGCAAAGGGTGATCCCATGACCCCGGGACACTTCAGCCATCGTAAGTATGAATCAGTTGTCAAGTTCTCAAATTTTGACCATGTGACCACGGGGATGCTGCAACGGTTATAAGTATGAAAAATGGTCATAAGCCCCCAGTTTTCAGTGCCATTGTAACTTGAACGAATGGTTAATGAATTAAATGAATGCTTGTAAGTTGAGAACTACCTGTAACTGCTTTTCTTCAGCTTCATGTGGCTGCTTCACAAGTTGGTCCTGGCTGTCTGCAGTCTGTGCATGCAAACAGAAGACAATTGTGAGAAGATTACAAAGGAGCCAGAAATAGATGGGCTTCCCTATTGATTCAGATAGGTTGATTCATACTGCACTTATATGTTAGTTTCACTATTCTCAAGATGTAGTTGAAGACCTTTTTTTTCTATGTTACGTATCCCAATATATTTGTGAGTTTCCACCAAACAAAACAACAACCAAAAAACCCTGCCATCCTGCTGAACAATAAAGTTCCTTTTCTTCCATCAACTAGGCAGCTTTTAAATTTCATAATTAAACTGAAAAAAGAAGCCAGAAGGAAAAAAAATGAAGTTCCTACTGTAAGCCACCCTTTTCCAATAAGGGAACAAAAAAATTAGAAAGATGCCATGATGGACACAATAATTTTCTTAGAGCCCTTTTTCCATCCACTTCCCGTAGGAAAGATAAAGGATAAATTGTCTTATAGTCCATAGGGACTCATTATGTCCAAGATCAGAGAATGGAGAGATCTGCAACACAAATAAACCCTAAAGATTTCAGAATCCTAATTTAAGTATGATTTCTGATAACTCAAGAGCAGCAGGTTGAACACTCTGGAGGTATCTACAACCACCCATAAACTTTGCCATAATTGGTTTGTTTTAATTAGTATTAAGCTACAATACAGTATTCAAACACACACACACACAATGTAAAAGAGTCATGTATTTTATCAGAGTGAACTCTATAATTTTTCTAGATTTTTTTTGGAACGCACAGTAGAAAAAAGTACCAAAAAGGTATAAATAACAAATAACAATTTTTATGTTTCTGGTTACTATACAGTGTGCTTTACCGCAATCATTGGCCACTGAGTATGTACTATTAAAAACAAAATTAAAGTGGGAAAAGCTCAATTTGTAGTAATAGGTCTCATTCAGGAATAATTGCACGGAAACCAAAGTTACATAGTTAAAATTAAACCAAGATTTCTCATCAACCTTCTAAATGCATCCCTTATGGACTTTCAAACTTCTCAATACTTAGCACTGACAAGATTCTATGCCCCTTTTTGATGTCAGAGAGGTTACCGGTAAGCTAATTTCAACTAAGGAACGATGTTCCTATTTACCAAGTTTAACTGGTATTAAAACAGTGGTTTTATTTAAAATATGAAGGGCCACTTTTATTTTAATAGATCTCAAAGCATGCAAGAATTGTTTTCCTTACGATTGCTAACCTGCCCTGTTTCTTTCAAGGCATTTAAGAAAAATGATATGGTACGGCTATGATTTTAAGAGAGGGATTACGAGTTGGAAGTCTTCCAATGCTACCCACCAGGAGTGTATGGATCCCAACACTTTCTCTGAGCTGTTATTCTCCGTGGTTGGCCATACAGAGTTAGAAGTGTACTGTTGTGAGCTATTCATTTTCCTGCCTTAGCAGAGAAATCAGCTTGCTCCCATATCACTTTTACCAGCTTTGATCCTGCCTTTCCTAATGAGTAACAAGGACTAACCACTGCCCACAATCCTTGACCACTAGAACTGCTGTAGAGACTCCAACCTGTTCTTTTTTTTAAAAAAATTGAATCTTTTGTTATTCTTATAATAGTACCAAGATGATGACTCTTATTTCAGCAGTTCTGAACTATATACAGTAAATTATTTGAATTTTCCCCACATGCATACTGTGAGTTTGACTGCTGAAACTTAAGGCCAAACATATCTGAAGGATTATGCTAATAATTCTCTATAAAATAGTTTGCTTGACGCACGAGACCCACCATAGATCTCTAAATAATAGTGTTTATGATACTTTCACTGTAAGACAGGGAAAAGACTAACCATGGTCAAAGATTTCAAAAGTAACTTAGGTGTAGCTACAGTATCTGTCAACCATGTTTTACTGGTCTTTATACATTACATTTTAAAATCCTTTGTACTACACAGAAGCAACCATTCTTCTCTACTGTAGATCTGAGTCTGAGCATTGCAACTGAGTCATGACAATAAGCAAGTGGGGCACTTTGGATTTTTAAAGACATTGCATCTGGTGCGGAGACAATTTTGGTGGCCAGGAATGAAGAAAGACATTAAGAGTTATGTTAAGAGCTGTGCCACTTGTGCTGCCATGAAGAGGCATCCTGGACAACCCCCAGGATTATTGCAACGTCACCAAACCCTGCCAGCCTTGAGAGGAGATAGCTATGGATTTTATAGTAGAATTACCTGAGAGCAAAGGAAACACTGTAATATGGACTGTGATTGATCTATTTTCCAAATAAGCGCATTTCATCGCTTGCTTGGGACTTCCCTCTGACCAGAAGCTAACCAAACTGTTTTTTAAACACATATAATGACTCCATGGTGTCCCAAAGTGGTTTATTTCTGACAGAGGGGTCCAGTTTACTGCTAAATTCTGGAGGGAGTTCATTAGGATTCAGCCCCAGTTTTGTTCCATACAATATAAACCTTGTGAACTCTCAAGCTTCCTCCTTCCGTTATATATTCAAGATGGACAGTGTTTAATATTCATATGTTATGTATATGTAGGGGTGTAGGTATTTATATATATGTGTGCTCGCACAAGCACAAAGCTGAAGACACCAGCCTGAAGATGACGAGTGTGACCTTGTTGAAACGTCGCCAAGACACTCTCAATCTTACATGGGAAAAGACCCAAATACGCCAAGACCTACACACACACACACACACACACACACACACACACACACACACACAGAATGTGTGTGTGTGTGTGTGTGTTGTATATAGTATGTTTAGGTATGTGTCATGTATGTGTTCACTTGAAAGCGGGCAACTAAATTTCATTTTTGATGTGTGTCGTTGTGCCCACAGTAAAAAATGACAATAAAAGTTATCTTATCTTAAACTGATTGGGCCCTCCCAGGGGCATTCATCTGCTTTTCATCCGAATTCTAATGGACCTTCAGAGAAAGCTAATGCAATGGTGGAATGACACCTGAGATGTTATGCAAATTACCAGCAGACTAATTGGGCTGACCTCCTGCCTTTTGCAGACGTAGCCTACAACAATACAGTGCACAGTAGCACTGGACTCACCCCATTTAAAATAGTAACGGTTCGAGATTTTGTGCCCATGCATGAGTATCCACAGGAGCCTCCTACTTCCCAGACTCTGGACCAATGGGCGACATCCTTCCAGGGGGTTTGGGTGAATGTGAAGAAGGCATTGACCAAAGGTATTAAAGTTTACAAAGAGCAAGCAGACAAATGACGCTCCTCTCAGAAACGTTTTCATGTTGGACAATTAGTTTATCTTTCAACGAAATAGTTAAAGGTTAAAATTACCCCGTAGAAAATTGGGGCCAAAATTCCTTGGTCCTTTTCCTATCATTAAAATCATTGACCCTGTCACAGTGGAATTGAAACTACCACGATTGTTGGGGAAAGTACACCCTGTGTTTCACTACAGTCTATTGGAACCTGTGTCAGAATCCTCTTTGAGACCTGTCCCAAAGAAGCCACCGGGTCTAATAGTGGTGGAAGGGGAAACACATTATAAAATAAAATGTATTCTCGATTCTAGGTTGTACAAGGGAAAGTTACAATACCTTCTTCAGTGGAAAGGTTACCACCTTTCAGAAGCTACATGGGTGAAATGTACAAATGTGAAATGGATAGATTGATAAAGAAGTTTTACAATAAATACCCTCACAAGTCTCGAGGGAATGCTTAACCTGCTTTTTCTTTTCCCTGCAGGAAACTCTTTCTTTCTGATGGGGAGCAGACGGTCAACTTTAAAAATGAACATGGATGTAGCCATCTTCCTTATTCATTTCGGTTGACACATAGGGAGGGGGGATTGCCAGGTGCTTCACTAGTCTAAATAAACTTTTATCCCATGGGAACCAAGGTCAGTGGCTACTCCTGAGACTGAAGGCTGGGCATTTCGTGAAAAGCCCACCAAGAAGATGTATTGGGGGATGTAGTTGCTTGCATAGCCATAGGGGTGGGATTTCTTAACTATGTATTGGGGAATTGTTACGTGTTCTTTAGACTTGGTTTCACTTTTGATGTGCCAATACTTTGTAACTAATACACAAGTTCTTTGAGGAATTTGCAAGCCTCAGAGTTCTGCTTTATTTGTCTCTGTCAGTCGGAACCATGACACTCTGAACATTACAAAGTACTGATAAAAAGTACTTACTCATTGTTTCTTATTGTAATACGTACCATATGTTTTACAAATTCATTAAGTTGAAAAGAACAACAATAATCAATATTAGGCAACTCTCTCCTGAAAAACATGACTTCAATAACATTTTGAATCACAAAGTATAGCCTGGGCAAAGAGGGCTCAACAAACATGAACTGTAAAATCAGTTATTGTTTACTACTGTCATCCTTTGAGACAAAGAAACAAACTTAAGGTAGCATGCACACATACACACTACAAGGTAGATTGGAAACATGTGCTTTATGTAAGATCTTTCAGCTTTGTCTCTCAATGAATATTATTTGGGCACCTATCAGGTCATGTTAATTAAGAGACTCCTAACACTAATTTGCCAATTCCATGCTCATATTTGGGGGGTTTTGTGTGTGCGCTTGGTGGAAAGTGGATCTAGGAGTACATAAAGCACATGGAACCTCACTAAGAGATGACCCAGATATCTAATGTCCTTACTCTCATTTCTCTAGAATAAAGTGTCATCTAACATTCATTCATTCATTCATTCATTTTGCCATCAACTTGCATGATTGCAATTGCAAATGGCTTACATCAACAAAAATCAAATGGAAAACCCAAACTATAATTAAAACCAGGAAAATTTAAAAAAGGAAATTAAAAATTTCAATGCACCAATGCCATATTAAATAAATTCCACTTACCCCAAATGGCTGGATCTATCAGATTGACCCACTGCCCAGCCTTTTTAAAGCCTTCTTAAAAGCTAACTGGGTCAAGACCAACCTAACTCCATGGGGAGAGGGGACTGTTCCACAGGACAATCAGAACATCCACTGCACTGCTGCTCAGGTTGGTTCTCAATCAACAATAAAGAAATATTAGGCAAAAGAGTTAGTAGAGATCAGAATGTGAAGTGAAGTCAACAACTTCCAGAATTATCTTTGTTGAGATTCAGTTATTGGGAGTTGGGTGGCATACAAATAATAGCAATAATAATATTGACATTGGCAAATCAATTGCAAAAAGGCAGCTTTACTCAGAGCAGTTTATAACCCTTAACACCACTAAACATCAACATCTGCTAATATCAGGTCCTTGGGAAGGACTTGATAGTTGGATAAAAATGCCAAATCCAGTTTGAACTTCTAGTTGACTATACGATGAACCATATTTATAAACAGGGCAAATGGCAAAAACCGTCTTGCACTATAACAACAGAAATTATGAACATGAATGCAGAGAGATGTGGATGGAGCCCCAAGGAAGATAATTTTAAAGAAAAAAGATATGCAGGAACAGTTAAGGGAAAATACAAGACAATTCAATCTTGGGAAAGGGAAAGGTATGAAAAAGAAATTCAAAGTAACTGCTGTGATTTTGTTTCATATATGAGGGGGCAGAAGAAAACTGGTAGACTTTCATGATTATGTTCTATGGTACAATACTATAGTTACAATGTTGTAACCTTGAGGTGTCTGTTCCTGATATGGGCTACTTCAAAAGCTGATAATGTGCATGTATGAAGGAAATTATTGCATTGTTAGAGACCCCACACATCCACTTTATGGCCTATTTCTGTTGCTCCCCTCTGGGAGGAGGTTTCAAAGTACTTCTGCAGGACTACCTAATTCTGTAATAGCTTTGTTCCCTGTGCCATCCATCTGGTAAACTTGCATGATTCATTTTTCTCGCCATGCACATCTCTGTGTCATATAACATATGTGGGTATATGCATAATTCTGTATTTATTTTTGTCATATTTATATAGCGTATATTGCAGGTGGTGACCCTTTGAGAGCTGTATGCAATGAAATTTCATTTTAATGTATGCCGATTAGTGTACATTCAAAGTGAGATTAAAGTTATTATTGTATTCTATTCTAACAAAGTTTGCTCTGTGGTGGTTCAACATTGTTTTTGTCACTTTAATGAAAGCTTTGGATCCGATAGATATTCTGTCTTGCAACAGGCTTCAGCTGAAACCAGGCAAGATGGAATGGCTGTGGGTGCAAGAGACCTCTGGATATGAATGTTTATCACCATTAATTCTGGATGGGATTGCACTACCACACACAGATCCAGTGCACAACTTGGGGATCCTCCTGGATTCACGATTCCTGCTCAAAGAGCAGGTGGCAATCGTGGTTAGGAAGGCCTTTGCGCAACTTCCTGTTGTACACCATTTGATCCATCCTTAACTGGATCCTAAAATCCTGTGCATGGTCACTCATGCCCTAGTCATCGGAAGCTGCAGCTGGCGCAGTATGCAGCAGTGAGCACAGTCCTGGGAGCTCCTAGGGCTGCATATGTAACACCCTTATTGTGCAAGCTGTATTGGTTACCAGTTTGCTTCCAGATCCAATTCAAGATGTTGGTTCTTACTTTTAAAGTCCTACAAGGCATGGGTCCAGGGTATTTGAGAAGCCGTCTCTCCCTAATGGGACAAGCCCACTCCATCACGCTAGCAGAAGAGGCCTGCTATGGATCCTGTCTGCTAAGGAATCGAAGTGGGTGGAGTCAAGGAGAAAAGCCCTTTCTGCTGCAGCCCCATCCTTCTGGAACATTCTGCCTCCGGAGGTGAGAACTGCCCACTCCCTTTTGGTCTTCTGGAAGAGTATCACCTGGCTTTGCCATCTCCAAGGGAGGCACTTAGCAGTGGAGGCAGCTGATGGGGTCAGAAGACCTCATCTCTATCACACCCAGCTCTCAGCTCTCTTAGTTCAGTTTCAATATACTTCTTAATAATGTTATAATTTCATGTTGTTTTAATCTTTCAACTATTTTTTTTACTTATTTTACAACCTGTAAACTGCCCAGTCACTCTGTAGGAAAGATGAGCGGCATAAAAATTAATTAATTATTTTTTTTATTCTGATCCCCAATAAGTGAAGTTGCTCTGTTTATTCTTTACTGTAAAACTTCACCACAAATAAGCTAAGTACATGTGCTTCGTGTGTTCTAGGCTGAATAGCGTTCAGTTTTCTTTAATCTTCTCATACTTGTAACTTGTAAAGATACAATAAAATCATAAGGTCAATATAAGGCAGTAATAAAAGTTCGGTGCTGTCAGCAGCAATGCTGGATATGTACTGGCACCAAGCTTGCTGAAGTTTGTCACAGCTTTTTGACACCTGTAGAAGTTTAGAAACATTTTTAATATGCAGCTATTTTTATGTGAAAGCAGACGAGTCACAGCTTCCAGACAAGTGTGAGATGAACATCAGTAAATGGGTTTCATCTAATAAATAGATCCCTAAAGACTTTGTTTTCCATATCTCCACCACCATATACTGGCACAGTGGTAACACATTTGCATCTGCATGAACTAAGAATAGATTTGCGTTTCTTTAGTAAACCATTTAGTCCAGGGGTAGGCAACCTTGGCTCTTTTATGACTGGTGGACTTCAACTCCCAGAATTCCTGAGCCAGCTGCCTCAGGAATTCTGGGAGTTGAAGTCCACCAGTCGTAAAAGAGCCAAGGTTGCCTACCCCTGATCTAGTCCAACCTTTGAAACTCCTACCAGGCTTTCTAAATTACTCCTTTCTAAAACACTGTTTGTTTCCCAAAGGCATTTTTCAAGAGTTATTTTCTGATTCTGTAGATATTTGTGACATGTTGGAAACTGCAGCCCTCAAGATGCTGCTGGATGCATGTTTCAGTGAAAGAGGACATAATTCTTAGGCCACAAGTAACTAGTCAGTTTCCTTCCCCCCCACCTTTCTTTTTACCTCTTACATGCCTCAGTCTTCTTCCCAATTTTGAGTTGTCCTGAGGGACGACAGCGAGACAGCAGGCACGGTTCAAAACAACGCTTTATTTGGGCAGAGGTCCCGGGCGAAACAATGCCGGGAATCTCTCGTATTTATAGTGAACAGGGATAACAACAAGAAGAAGAACCAATAAACAAGCAAGAATCTCCCGCCAGAAAAGGACGCCCAATAAGAGGGAGACCGGCTGAAGGTAGGCGCGGCTGAAGCGGCTTGTTGCCGGGGCCAGCTGGCAGCTTTGACAGCTCCGGCTGAGCTGCGCATGCGCGGCTCTCTGGAGTTTGACAGCTGTCAGTGCACTGCGCATGTGCGGCAGTTTGACAGCTGTCAGAGTCGGCCGGTTTGACAGCTGTCAGTGTACTGTGCATGCACGGCAGTTTGACAGCTGTCAGAATCGGCCGCTAGCCGCGTGTGTGGGGGGGGATTGCCGCGGCAGCCTTTTGACGGCTGTCAACGGCTGCCGGGGATCCCTTATAGGTGTGAGGGGGTTGTTGTGTCAGAATATGTTACAAATTTTAGGAGATTTCTTTTTTAAAAAAAGTAAAATAGATTCTTTTTTAGCTTTTTAAAATGCAAATCTATCCATGACACTGAAATATAGGACAAAAAGAAGAAAATCTGCCTTCATTCCTTCCAGGTCTATTAATGAAAATAATGTCAAAAAGAGTGCAGCATTCAGCTACAAAAAGGTTACCTGGCCCTGTTTTAGGAAGGCACAAACAATCCTTGTTTCTAAATAGAAACAAGAAGCACTTCAGCTTCTTTTTCAGAAGGGGCTATAACGCAAGAGGGAAAACTCAGCTATATTCCAGTTGAAGGACATCCTTTAGTTTTTGTCTCCCCCTCCAGATGGAGAAAAATGCAGCCTTATACATCAGCTCTAGCAGCAGTACCAATATAATTTGCACATGACCTGAAGCTTTTTCCCATAAAAACAAAACAAAACAAAAAATATGCTGCTTAGGAAATGGGTGACATTTTCCAGTGCTGGGACTGATTTGCAGAAAAAGCTAATCTTCCTTTCCACTCATTAAAAAAGAAGAGTCATTTCTAATTAACTTAAAGTTAGCCTGGGAGACCTCATTGTCTAATTGGGCTTATTTCTTTAAAAACTACTATTCACTCAAAATATATTGTTTTCGTTTTATGCAGATTTTCTTGCCGTTCAGTGAGGGACAAATGGAAAGATTATTAAAATAACTGCTAAAGTAAAAAAATAAAAATAAAAATGGCTTGGTTTGGCTGAAGACCTTATCCCAAGTACTGATAAACTGTAGGTCTGTGCAAATTTTAAAGGGATGCCGTGATTTAGCAAACTTTCAGTTGAAGTGCTGGGTTAGAACACCCTCTGATACATTAATCCAGGGGGTAAAAGGGTCCTATGTGCTCATGCTTAGAAGACCCTCTTTTAAAGATAAAATTGATCTCCTTTGATACTTTGAATCTAAGTCAGTTTACTCTCTCTCCAAGTTAAAATGGCACTTCGGATCTGATTATTTTGACAGATAAACGAGCGCCATTTGTTTTTTTTTAATACCTTACATGGTATAAATATCATAATTTTTAGCACATATTTTCTTACTCTATAATTTTTCCTGAATAAGTTAGTTTGTTCCCAGTTTAGAAAAATCCTTTTCACATCCCTTTTGGTTCCCCTGTTCTATATAGACTTGAAATTAAATTATTTTTAAATGTTCTATCTGCTGTAAAAAGTTAAGCAGATAGTTATCACTAACAAAGATAACAAATTAACAGCTCCCATGGAGATTTAGTGAACTAAATGTATTTCTAATACTATCAGTTTCATTTTTGTTTTTTGATGCACTCTTCTTACTAACCAAAGCGTACTTCTCTGTATAAAATAATTTCCTGCTGCCAGGTCAAGAAATCACCCAATCTGGTATAGATGCAAATAAGATTAATAGCCATGTTGAAGAAGTGATATTGAGAGGGTAGATCAAATTCAACAAAGGATACCTGATTAACCATTGAGAACTATAGCAGCTTCCTGCCACCACTCTAATTCAGTCACAAATTTTATTATGTAATAATAATGCTCAGATGTAGATATATATATTTATGAATTATTTCTGGCCTTTTGAATACATAGGACAACCCGGGGATGTGGAAACAAAGTAAACTGCATGGGCCTAACAGTTATTAGGTAAATTGTAATTAAATTTGTAAAGTTCAACTAAGAGAAGCTGGTCACTTGTTGAGATAAGTGACTACAGAAATCAAATAAATAGTTATTGTTCAGTATTGCCCTTGCTGATAAGGCTTGACAAGAAGCCATGGTGGCACAATAGTTAGAATGCAGTATTGCAGGCTAACTCTGCCGATAGCCAAGAGTTCAATCCTGACCAGCTCAAGGTTGACTCAGCCTTCCATCCTTCTGAAGTCGGTAAAATGAGGACTCAGATTGTTGGGGGCAATTATGCTGACATTGTAAACTACTCAGTGCTGCAAAGTACTGTGGAACTATTGCTATTTGAGAGGATTGGAGTTTGACAACAACTCTAAATCAGAATCATACACAGATTGCTAGACTCAGGTAGAATCATATGCTAGCAAATAAGTAGCCATTTACAGTGAAGTAATATTAAAACCCAGTGAAATTCAAGTAAAAATGTGGGCCTAGACTCTTCCTCTACTCCTCCCCCTCCTTCCTTCCTTCCTTTCCTTCCTTTCTTCCTTCCTCCCTCCCTTCCTCATTCTTCTTGATAGGTATTTACTTGCTCTAGTTTAGTTATGTTTCACACTGACAGAGATACATTCTTTATTCCTGCTTTTATAAATCAGAAATTTGAGAACAGCGTGCCTGGAAAATGAAGAGTTAATTCATGTCAAGTTAAAGGGCATGTAATTTTATGTAGCCTGGGCAGTCTTTTGTAATAGTCTTTTGTAACACATCCTAATGCAGAAACTATGTTTAAGTACTAGATGTGAGGAGGACAGACCACTGCAGAGAATATAAATCCTTATGTTCACCCACAGACATAATTCCGTGTGGGTGGATGCAGCACAAACAGTCTTACGCAACTACCTGTCTGGATGACATATTCACTGCAATCTTCCAAAGCAAAAGCAGTCATTTCAATTCCCTTCATAGGTCCTAAAATTGCTCTTGATTAATATTTGCATCTTGCATCAAGACAGTAAAGCATCCTGTTGCATTATCAGCTCAGTCTACTTGCAGTTCAAGCAGTACTTCCCTCTCATTCTAATTACTCTAATTACTGTGCCTACCTGATGCATATCTGAATGTATAAAACAAAGAGGTGAGAAATTTTGTAAGGTCTATTCATCAGCGAGCATTAAGTATGGGTGAAATAATTATTCCAGATACATTTTTTCCAAAGGCTATAGCACCATATTCCGAAAGTAATTACTTATGTTGTTTAAGGGACAGGAGGAATTTATTAAAATAAAATGTATTAAGGAACAAAGAAATCAGAAGGAAGGTTATGCTTTCACGTCATGTCAATATCTTTTGCCATTTCTAAAAGCATTTAAGTGCTATAGCCAACCCTTATTTTTCATTTGACTATTTTTACACATTTTAATTATACCATATTCCATACAAGGTATTCTGTTTTATATACTGCTCAAAAAAAATAAAGGGAACACTTAAACAACACAATGTACTGTATTTAATAGTAGGATGTCTTATCTTCTGTTCCCTTTATTTTTTTGAGCAGTATATTTCATCCATATTTAGATTAACTATAGTGTTACAGCAACTGGTAATATTAAGTTTATTAAAACAAAAAGTTAAGTAGGACCAGACCTGATTAGTATTTAGAAGGAATACCACCTATCTAAACAACATTCTGGAATATGGAGTGGCAAACCGTTTCCCTAATGTCCAAGAAAACAGTTGAATGAATAGTAATTAGGGCTTTTCTTTGAGGTTAGGGCTGTTGCAATGCCCCACAATCAAGTACTCAAAATTCAGACACTTGGCAGCCCCGCTGCATGTATGTACTGTATTTAATAGTAGGATGTCTTATCTTCTGTTCCCTTTATTTTTTTGAGCAGTATATTTCATCCATATTTAGATTAACTATAGTGTTACAGCAACTGGTAATATTAAGTTTATTAAAACAAAAAGTTAAGTAGGACCAGACCTGATTAGTATTTAGAAGGAATACCACCTATCTAAACAACATTCTGGAATATGGAGTGGCAAACCGTTTCCCTAATGTCCAAGAAAACAGTTGAATGAATAGTAATTAGGGCTTTTCTTTGAGGTTAGGGCTGTTGCAATGCCCCACAATCAAGTACTCAAAATTCAGACACTTGGCAGCCCCGCTGCATGTATGACCAGAAGGTATGCCTCAATTCCCTTCACCTGTCTATCTCTCTGCCCTTTTAGCCACCCTGCCCTTTGCTCCCACTGCACCCTTTTCCACCATCCCTGCCCTGCACTCTCGCCACCTGCATTCTACTGTCTCTGCCATCTTGCACTCTACCCTGTACCCCTTCCACCCTGCACTCTGCTTACCCTGCTGCCCTCAAATGATCTTCACCATCTTCTTCCTTTCAGTGGTCATCAGGTAGACTCAGCCTGGCCCTTTTGTGAGGCAGCTGCAGCCTCAAGACGTCCCCAGGAAATCCATGCATGGCTTTGGGAAGAAGGCCTCATGTGGCCGGCAGTTACCTCACCAAATGCCAGGCCAGGTATACCTCCGGAAAAGTGGAAGGCGAAAGTCAGTTGGGAGCAGCAGGCATGCCAGAATGCAGGGCAGAGAGATTGGTACCGCTGGAGCTTCACACCATGGTTTGGAACAGCTGCAACTGGAGCTTGGTGCTGGAGCAGACGGTACTTCACCCCGTAACGCTGGGGCTTGGCACAGGGGGTGGCTGGTGCCGAGGTGGTTGGGGCTTTACACCACGACAGCACAGGAACTGAGGCAGTGCTCCATTACAGTGGTGGCAACAGAGGCGATGCTGGGGCTGAAGAAGAGGTCAGGGGTAGCAGTGATGAGTTTAGGCTGCTGAAGGCCTTGGGCCTCTACTTCAGCCCCAACAATGCTGACACCACCACCACTACCAAGAAGAGCCCCTGTGCAGAACAACCAAAAAGGCGGACATGGGAAGGAGAGAGAGAGACAGGCAGGGGTACTTGAAGTAGATGTATTACCTTGGATGTATGGAGGCTCAGAGCTTGGAGGGGCCAAGCTGGGAATGCTTACTTTGGGGTGGATCTTCACCTAACAGCCAGGTAGGATATGCTTAAGAATGGCAACAGGAACAGTCAGAACTGCTATCACACTTAGCAATAGAGTTGCCAGTCCTTATTGTGATTGGTAAGCAAGGACTACCTGTAATTATATCCATGAAGGTATTGATTTAATTGTGTTTAATGTGACAGAAAACATTTTAAACTAGCCTCCTCAATTATCAAAAATCTGCTTGCTCATTAAGTACTGTTTTGTTAAAATAAAAGGGCTACCCCTCTTATACAAAATTTCTAGAGACACTAGAAATCAAATTAGAATAAATTAAATGTAATTTTCACAAAGAGAACCATTGCTTGCAAAGCAGTAATCAAATAACACTTCAAGTATGACAGTGAAACATTTATAGATTATTATTATTATTATTAATTATTATTAATAATTATTAATAGAGTTAATTTATTTATATAAAATAAAGCTAAAGCTAAAACATATTTTAAACTATGTATGTTAAGATATGTATCCTAACTCAGAAGTTACCAGAAATTGTCTTAGAAACACTAGTTACACCATACATTTTAAAACTAGGTAAGGACTACACAATCTTTGCTCAAATTATTGGTTTTCCTCCAAACAAGATGCAACCTTTTCCCCTCTAGTTTCAGTATATTCAGTTGTTTCATACTGTGAAAATTACAGGTAGTCCTTACCTTACAAACCATTCATTTAGTGACTGTTCGAAGTCACAATGGCACTGAAAAAAATAATTTATGACCATTTTTCACACTTACAACTGTTGCAGCATCCCCGTGGTCATGTGATCAGAATTCAGATGATTGGTAACTAGCATGCATTTATCACATATCATACTACAATCTATATCAGTCTTTAGAACCCTGTTGGTCATACGAATTAGAAATTCTGAGAATTATAGTGCCAACACTGCTGGAAAGTAGCAGCAGATCAGAAAAGGCCAATTATTTAATACTAATATACTAATGTCCCTCGTCTAGGACACAGTAGAATCCCCTAAAACAGGGGTGTCAAACTGCTGGCCCATGGGCCGGATGCGTCATCCAGAAGCCGCACCCACCCCGTTGCCGGCAATGGCAAAACTCTGATACGTTACGTGACGTCACGAGTTTGACATGTCTGCCCTAAAACTACATATCCCTCTTAAAATCCAATGTTTTTCTGGAACCTAGGCTTTGGTCATTTGCAAAATTTTGGTGAAATGAAACTTCTATTCCGTCCCACTTAAAAAGTCATGACAATTTATTCATACATGCACACCTAGTTTTCTGCAATGACATTTAGCCAAAAACTAAAAGAAATGTAAATGTGTAGGTTCCTAAGACTGAACAGAATTTCTGAAGTTACTGGTCCTTTAAGTTCCAAATTCAAACTAAAATATTCAGTGATGGGATTCAAATAATTTAACAACTGGTTCTCTGCCCTAATGACCATTTTAATTATAAAAAATGATATACTGAAAGGTAGTTTATTATTTCATGCACTTAATACTTAAATAAGAACAATAAAAGAGGGAACCGCATCTACATGGAGGGAAGTATGTAGTGGGGTGCCCCAGGGCTCTGTTCTAGGCCCAGTGCTCATCAACATTTTCATCAACGATTTGGATTAAGGGATAAATGGGGAACTCATCAAATTTGCAGACGACACCAAGCTGGCAGGAACAGCCAACACTTCAGAAGGCAGGCTTAAGATACAGGAGAATCTGAAGAGACTTGAACACTGGGCACTATCTAACAAAATGCAATTCAATGGTGAAAAAAATAAGGTTCTACATTTAGGCAAGAAAAAACAAATGTACAGGTATAGTATAGGGGGTACCTTGCTCAATAGTAGTAACTGTGAGAGGGATCTCGGAGTCCTAGTGGACAATCACTTAAATATGAGCCAGCAGTGTGCTGCAGCTGCCAAAAAAGCCAACCCAGTGCTAGGCTGCATTAACAGAGGAATAGAATCAAGATCACGTGAAGTATTAATACCACTTTACAATGCCTTGGTAAGGCCACACTTGGAATACTGCATCCAGTTTTGGTCACCACGATGTAAAAAAGATGTTGAGTCTCTAGAAAGAGTACAGCAACAAAGATGATTAGGGGACTGGAGACTAAAACATATAAGGAACGGCTGCTGGAATTGGGTATGTCTAGTTTAATAAAGAGAAGGACAAGGGGGGACATGTAAGCAGTGTTCCAATATCTCAGGGGCTGCCACAAAGAAGAGGGAGACAAGCTATTCTCCAAAGCGCCTGAAGGCAGGACAAGAATCAATGGATGGAAACGACCCAAAGAGAGAAGCAATCTAGAATTAAGGAGAAATTTCCTGACAGAACAATTGATCAGTGGAACAACCTGCCTCCAGAAGCTGTGAATGCTCCAACACTGGAAGCTTTTAAGAAGAGACTGGACAGCCATTTGTCTGAAATGGTATAGAGTTTCCTTCCTGAGCAGGGGGTTGGACTAGATGACCTCCAAGGTCCCTTACAACTTTATTATTATTATTGTTATTGTTGTTGTTAGTAAGAGCAAGAAGTCATTTACCATCATTAAGCTTTCAAAGTTTACTTTTTCACAAGCAAAACGTATATATACTATTTGATGGGCTGCTAACCAAATAAAATATAAAGATATTTATATTGAAGAGTTTGTTTTAGCTGATTCAGGTCATAGTCAATAGTGTTCTCAATATAAGATAAGATAAGAACAACCAAGTCTCCGCAGCATTGATATTTTTGGATGCAGAGAAAGCCTTTGACCAATTGAATTGGCAATTTTTATTGAGAGTTGTTGAGGAGATGAATTTTGGAGAAGGATTTTTACATGCTATTAAAGCTATATATCAACAACAAACTGCACAAATTATAGTTAATGGGGGGCTAACAGAGACCTTTAAAATTGAAAAAGGTACAAGACAGGGATGCCCCCTATCACCATTGTTGTTTGTTTTAACATTAGAGATTTTATTAATTAAAATTTGAGAGTCCTCTATGATAAAGGGAATTAAAATAAAACAGAATGATTATAGATTGAGAGCTTTTGCTGATGACTTGGTTGTGACAGTATCTCAACCGTTACAGTCGGTTATAGATTTGATGGAAATTATAACTCAGTATGGTAAGGTTTCTGGGTTCAAGGTGAATAGTAATAAGACCAAGATATTATCTAGGAATTTATCTATGAGTGAAAGGGATATGTTATCTAAATTAACAGGTTTTGAAATAGTGAAAAAGGTTAAATATTTAGGAGTATATATTGCAGCTTCAAATGTAAAATTGTATAAGAATAATTATGAAACACTATGGTTGAAGGTACAAAGGGACTTAAATAATTGGAAAAAATTACAATTATCCTTATTGGGAAGAATTGCCGTTGTTAAAATGAATGTTCTGCCAAAGTTTCTCTTTTTGTTTCAAATGATACCTATATTGAAAAAGGATGCCAACCTTGATCAATGGCAGAAGGGTATTAATAAATTTATTTGGGCGGGGAAAAAACCAAGAGTTAAATTTAAGATTTTACAAGATGCTAGGGAAAGAGGGGGACTTAAGGCGCCGAATTTGAAATTATATTATGATGCAGTTGCCTTGACGTGGGTTAGTGATTGGCTTAATTTAACTAATAAGAGAATACTTCATCTTGAGGGTTGGGATTTGGTATATGGATGGCATGCATATTTGCTTTACGATAAGAAGGTGGACAGGGCTTTTAAATCCCATATTCTTAGAAATGCTTTATTGCGTGTCTGGAAAAAGTATTATTACAAGTTAAATTATAAAATATCGATTTGGGGAATTCCTGGACACGCCATAGAGGGCATATCTATGGGAGTGAGTATGGATATAGTTTCTTATAAGGAACTACTTAGATTGCAAGGGAATGATTGGCAACTTAAATCATTGGAGGAGTTAAGACAAGAAAACATAAGTTACTCTTGGTTTCAATATACCCAATTGAAAGCTAGGTGGAAGTCAGATCAAAAGGTTGGCATCACAATTACAGATCAAAATTTAGTAAAACAAATTAGAGATTTAAATTGTGCACATATAAAGAGGATATATAATGCTTTAATTGAATTGGATTCGGAAACGGAATTGGTCAAAGACTGTATGATAAAGTGGGCACAAAATATTCAGGAACCAATTTCGTTGGACACCTGGGAGATAATTTGGGTCAGAAATGTTAAATTTACTCAGGCTCAAAACTTAAGAGAAAATTTTTATAAAATGTTTTATAGATGGCATCTGGATCCCAAGAAGTTGTCCAACATGTATCCTAATTTACAGTCTAAATGTTGGAGATGTGGTAGTTTAGAAGCTACCTATTTTCACATGTGGTGGACTTGTAGAAATATAAAAGCTTTTTGGATCAAAATTTGGTGGAACATTCAAAAGATTTTTAAGAGAAAGATAAAGTTTTCTCTGCAATTGTTTTTATTGGGTATTGTTGTAGATTGTGATGTTAAAGAAACTAATTTGATGTTGAATATGATAACAGCAGCACGGTTACTGGTGGGACAATATTGGAAGAAGGATAGTTTGCCTACTATAGAAGAATGGGTGTTTAAAGTTTCGAATCTTGCAGAAATGTCTAAGATTTCTGCTTATTTGAAAGATCATTCACAGGAAAGATATATTTCAGTTTGGAGGAGATGGATAAATTATATTCAGAACAAATATGGGACTAAAAAGTTCCATTTAGCTTATGAGTAGATTTTAGTGGGATATTGTTATTGGTACTTTGTTTATAGTTATGTTAAAGGGGAGTTAAAGCACATTATGAATTTGGTTAATTGTATATTATGCATAATTTTTATTTAGAATATGATTATTGTAACTATAATCCTGTATTTAGCTCTGGGAAGTGGGGGGGAAGTGGGCGGGTTTGGGGTGGGGGGGATTTGGGGATATATTGTAAAACTTTGTTTTTGTAAATCTCTTTAATAAAAAAAAATAGTGTTCTCAATATTTTCCAGACCTTTATTTAAATTTGTTTGTCATCCAGAGTCACTTGTTAAAATGGGTTGCATACAAAATGAATAAATAATAAAACTGTTAAAAACATAAAAAACCCAAATATGATAGCCTGGTCTAAAACCAACCATAACAATAAGAACACAGCAGTGACCTCACAAACACATTAATCCCAGGCCTAGCAATAGAGTCAGGTTTTAAAGACCCCAACAGAATGGTATTGAGTTTAAGAAAGTGAGGTTGAGATTAAGTGAAAAATATGATAAAACTTTAAAGCGGGGATTCAGAATGAGATACAGGTGGGGGCTAGCAGTATATATAAGCTATAGTAAATTGCAATCGCTTGGAGGAAGAACACAGAAAGAGATAAGAAGAATCTGAATATCATGGCAGGGAAAGAGGCAGACAAAAGGTCACAGTGGTACTAATGGCCAAATGTGGAAGCTCTTAGTAAAGAGAAAAACTAGATTTAGATTGATATTTTTTTTAAAAAAAATGATTAAAGATGATGGAACAAAAGATGATATCATTCCATTTCTTGGAACAGCAATAGTCTAGGCATGTAAGCACAGAGATCTGGGCAGTGTTTCTTAAATATACTGCAATGAAACATCTGTCACTTATGATAGGCCAAATGCCTGGAATTATTTCCTATTTGTACCTAAGGAAGCATTTGCTACTCTGCCTCTCAATTACTGTGTTCATATGACGTGCTTGTTGATGGTTAACTGAACCATGTTCACCCAAGTTCTCTAAGTTCACACGACATACTAGTTAAAATGTAGAAGGTCTGTATTCAGTATGCTCTGTGAATATAACCACAGATTGTGAGCCCATACTACAATATTAATTTATCATCAAAAGTGCTGTTTCTTTAATTTCAGATGATGTGTACTGTGCATACCAATTACAGGTAGTCCACCTTGAGACCAGCAACTCAGTCATTAAGCAAACTGTCACTAAGTGAAAAATCACATGACCATCATTGTGCTCACAATTTTACTTCAGTTTTCCTTTACTTTACAGCAGACATATCAAACTCACGATGTCACATGACATCATGCAATGTATCGGAGCCTTTTCGCCACTGCCAGCAAAGGGGTGGGTGCGGCTTCCGGATGACACGTCTGGCCTGCGGGCCGGCAGTTTGACACCCCTGCTTTATAGCATCAAAAGAATATAACCTGAACTTGACTGACAAAAAAACAAGTAAAAGGACAAGTCCTTTGGAACACTCACCTGGCACTGGATAATTTGCTAGAAAAAAAATGGTATTTGTACTTATATTCATAATGAATGTAATGAAAGCAAATATACAATATATGTCCCAGGATAATGTTGCAGGATCCTGTCTAAAGTGATCACTGAGATTGAGCTTCTGGACTTGTGTTGGAGCCCATGCTCAGGGAAACTCTCTCTCTCCAGAATGTATTTAACATCCATTGGAGGGAAAGGGATTACAAGAGAGTAAGCAGGCACACAATGGGGAATGCGCTCCAAAAAGAAGGAGCTAGCACCAGATGTTTGCCTTGCATGCTAAAGATTGAGAGGCAGGAATTGCTCAGGAGGCAAAAAAAACCCCTCTTATTATGAAACTGATTAGGATCTTATCAATTTTGGATAGCAACTAATTAAAGTCTGAGCTTGTTAATTTGCAGTTAGCCCTTTTTAAGGACAGATTGCACTGCAGAAAAAAGCAGTTCAGGGATAACTTGTTTAAGCAACCTCTCCACTCTGCAAGAAGGGAAAAAAACAAAATTTAAAAAATGAGACAGACACAGGACAATGCATACTGACTGTAATGGCAAACAAGTATCTGAGAGAAAGATGCTGTAAAGATTGCAATTACTTTTTCATTACTGTCATACGACAAGTGACCACTATCCAAGATAGTAGCTAAATGAGAACTACCTGTATTAACCAAATCATTAAAATTTTAGACATAACCAATTCTGACACCTGCAAACAACTGGTTCTGTCCTGGCTTCTCCTTCTCCAGTCAGTCTGAGCTGACATAATGAATCTCATGGATCTTGTATAATGGGAAATCAAACTAGTTTTGTTCCTGTGCCACAGCAAAGAATAGAGTTACACCCGAGTTACGAGCGTTCACTTAACGCTCATTCAAAGTTACATGATTGGCACCCCCTAGTGTTTATGAAAAAATCCCAAAAATCCCAAATATTGCAGCACCACAGCAGTTGTTCGCCTTTATGAATGACTGCAGAGGCTCTGCAACATTCACCCTATTCCCCCCCCACTTCCCACAACTGCTTCCCCCTTCTTTCCAGCCTGGCGGGACTCACCTTGCAAAAATCTGTCTCCTGTCTGCCGCTGTTTCTTTCCCTTTGAGGGAGAGGAGAGTCGGCTTGGAAATGCTTTTCGCACCAGCAATGGAAGTTCCTGGGTGCCGTAATATCATGCAAGTTCAAAAAAAGATCATGGCCCCCAGAAGCTTCCATTCTCTGAGGGGAGGGGGAAGTATTTGCTTCATTTGCATGCCTATGGAACAAAGCGTGGAATCAGAGTCAGCCAGGCACAGGAAACAATGCCATCTGTAGCCTGGGTGCACTGCTCACTCCCATGGGCTGGCCTTAGTTTGAGGTCAGGAAGGAAGCCTTCAACCTGGTGCTGGGGAAGCGGAATCATAGTCACTCAGGTGGCTGCTACCGCCAAGGGCTTGGGTGCCACAGTTCCATCCTAGTTGGAAGAAAGCGGAGGCGTGACAGCAGGATTGTTCTCAAACAATAAGACCTGGGTATGTTGCTCAGTGGTGTGTGCCAGCATTATTGAGAGTAATCCCGCTGCCGCACTTCTGCTTTCTTCCACTCAGATGGAGCTGAGAAACCTAAGCCACTGCCGATCAAACACTTTTTATCCAGAGATTAGACAGAGAATTGAAGCTCCATGTGACTGTCAATGGGGCACTTCAGAAAGAGTCTTCTTCTCCTGGCAGGCACACGGACCTTCCAATCTCTGTCAGGTTTCTGTTTGGATTTGTTTCAGCGCCTATGGGGCAATTCAAAACGCAGGCAATTCAAAATGCGTATGTAAAAGTCACAACAAACCAAAGTAGGAAGACACTGCAATACTAATTACACAGTTGTCTGTACCGAAATTATCTAAAATGAGAAATGACAAAATTAGGAATGGAATATACTGTAGGTTGACTCCAAAAGTTTTATAGAAAGGATATGGTTTAAAATTACTTCATTTACATTTTTATCCAAACATGTAGAAGAAATTAAACATTGTCTTTCACTTTGATTGCAAAACATTTTCAAGTTTACTGTATAAATAAAAAGCAGCATAGTAGCACTTTTCATAAATAAACCAAATACTATCTTGAACAATTTCTAATTTTTTTCTGAGCCCTCTTCATTACAGATTTAAAAATAAAGAAATTCCAATATAATCACCCACAAGTCAGACTATTTTGAAATAATAGATTTTCACAGTGAAAGTCCTTTTTTAAAAATTGAGATAACATTTCATTTGTATTCTGATCAGAAGAGACTGCCAGGTTAACAGCAAGTATCATACTACGTGGCTTGTGGTGAGCTAAATTGGTTTTAGCACAAGAGAAAAGGTATTGAACCATGGCTTATATCATCTGTATCCAGAATTAATATGTGGGCAACTTGTTTATTTGACCCTTGCAAATTAAAAGGATAGAAAAATAATAATGTGGATTTAGCTTCTTCAAATATACCGTAGCTATTCTGAGTTTCCTTATTCCAGCAGGGCATTTCACTAAGTATTTAGGTACCTCTATATTAAACAAATCCATTGTTTTAAGTTGTCCTTAAAAGCTAGTTGTCTATAATATTCGATTCCAAATGCTTTTCCTGGTAGAGGAAAAAGCAAAAAATCTATTGGTCTCTTTAAGGTGCTGGGGCACAATTGTGCACACTAATCTGATTCTATCCTCCATGGCCATTTTGGCTTGGACTGCAGGACAGACTAAACTCCTGCCTTCTTTAGTGCTTCTAGTCAAGCATCACATGGACTCTCATGGGTTAATCCTGTTTTTTAAACACAGGTTTAGCATTCTTTGAAAAAACATTAGACCTGTGTTTGAGAAACAATGTGACCTATAAGCCACAATCACAAAGGATAGGTTTTCAAGGAACATCAGGAAATTGTTAGTTGGGCTGGAGATATGTGTGTTTTTGGAATTCAAGAGTTATCTGCACTGACAGGAACGTGTAAGTATAAGACATGTTCTAAACATATCTATTCTGCAATTTGCTACAAGTGAGTTTCAACCTTAGCAGCTGGGGAGTAGTCTATCAAGTTCATAAAATGGTATAGAGTAGGTAAAATGATATGGGAAGAAATAAAACCAGTGGGGCTATGCTATGCCAAACCACTTGTAGGAAAAACTGTAAGACAGGCATTGGTGTCAG
This sequence comes from Vipera ursinii, assembly GCF_947247035.1. Classification (NCBI taxonomy): domain Eukaryota; kingdom Metazoa; phylum Chordata; class Lepidosauria; order Squamata; family Viperidae; genus Vipera; species Vipera ursinii. The sequence goes on along the minus strand of NC_139512.1, from coordinate 221,796,161 downwards.
AATGAATAACACAGAGAACTTGTATAATGCAGAACCTGGCATAAATTGTCCTTCTGTCAACCCAGGAATGCATATTTTGTACTCTTTCCGAAAACTACCAATCTCATGTATATAAGGAGAATCAAAATTACAGTACTTTAAAAACTTTCCAGGTTTTTAAAGTTTTCTTAAAAGTAACTAAAATTTAAGGAAACTTTGAAAAAAAACCTGGAAAGTTATATTTTTGATTCCTATTTCATGCCATTTCTCCTAATTGAAAAGCTACTGTTTTCTTTCATTTGCAAACAAACAAACAAAAAAGCATTTCGTGATGCATATACCTCCCAACACAAATCAGTATCAATTAATGGGAAGAACATAATGTAACATATTTTAAGTTGAATCAAGGCATGCCACTTCTGAATCCAACAAATATTTTGAATGCTCAAACTTCTGGTTTGCATTTCTAAAAATGCGCAGAATGTCTCTTTGTTCCCTGGATACTCCCATTTTTTTTGGGCAGAGGAACCAGATGTTCCAGACATTGCTCACTACAGCTCATTATAGCTTGTGTTAATTAATGGCAGTTAGATGCCCAGAACTGGTAAGAATCAGTGAATCAAAGATTCTACAAGTTTTAGGAAGGAAATGCCAAAGCATATTGTTTTTAAAGAATTTGAATGCACTGATGCTCAGAGGTCAATTTTTTCTATATATTACAAAATATTACTGTACTATTTTCTCAAAGTAGCTACTTTACAACAAGGATATAGAAGATGGTTCATACCATGGTTTAAGGATTACCATGTCAGTTTTTAAATTCACAATTTACAAAGCATTAATCATAGTGAGAAAGAAAAATATGAAGCACTTCCTGGGATGATTTCAGTACAGATTACTTTCTGGATACCAGTTTTATTCTGTTTAAAAAGCCTCTTTTTCATTCAGCAAATGTTTTCTGTATCAGAATACACTAAAGGGAATCTTCAGTACATAAGTGGTACACCTTGGTTTTAATATATTGTCTCTGTTGGATCATAAAGCACCCTATAACTGCAGACTCCAAACACATCAAGCATTCTGAAAAATCTCAAAGTCATTGCCCAAAAAACAACCAGAAACCCAGGAGGAAAAAAGGAGGGACCTGCTTTTTCAAGGACATTTATTATCTTTTCTGTTTGTGGGTATAGGAACAGCAACAGGAGAATACCAGATTGCCACACAATTTATCCCCAATTTTAATATTCATCTAAGAAAACCTATAAGCAAATACTTCAATGGGTTCATAAACAGAAGAAAATTAAATAGGAGGGACAGGGAAACAACTAATAAGGGAATAAATTGCAAATAATATTATTAGGAAATGAATATGGATATTGGGAAATGGAGATACTTTCATAGGAAATTGTACCCTTTTACTCCTTTTTTGCTCTTAAGATTTGTCAGATTTAAACAAAGGGTGGCAATCATATCTCAGTTTAACGTTTTGATTTTTCAGTAAGAAAATATTTCCTACGGTTATATACATACGCGTATAATTTCCACAATGAAAACTATTACATGGTATTTATATGCATGGCTCATTCATTCCAGATTTGATTCCAACCCAAATCAACTTTTTTCCCCCCTGAAATCAATCCACTCAGCTTTGTAACTTGTAACCTTATCTAATAGCCTCTTATAGCCTACAACAAACAGGTTGTTCCTCTTATTAGAGGTCATGATTCTTCAGCAACTCATGACCTACTGACCACATAGAGTGTTAAGGATTTACCCAGAATCTCTTCTTCGTCTTGGTCTGCTCCTTATTTAAGAGCTTGCTAACCTGAGGTCACTTTCTTCTGCCCCTTCTCCGGGGCTGTTGTAATGGGAATGAATGAATAATAATAATAAACCTATACAGCAAACGGGGCATGATACCAGGCATACAACCGTACAAAATTTTCCCCATTTTCAGTAATTCCAGAAGAAAAAAAATGTGGGTAAACTTTAGGGTATGTAACTCTTTCAATGTTTAACAATCTAAATTATCTCAATGGGTAAGACATGGATGTACCTATATTGAATGCCTATATGACTGGACTTATACTAAAAACAATATGAACTTCTGGAAAAAAAATTATAAGGAAGCCCAACAAGGTATATTAGAATTAAGGATTTGTTATACCTTAATACATGAATATTGCTTTCTAGAACAGTGTGCACACCAGCCAGCCTGATTTTCTGCATTACTTCATTCTACAGTTTTGACTGTTAAAATAAATAGCCTTTCAATAAGAATGAAACAGCAATGAATATCTAAGCACAGCAATCCATTAAGGTTTATGAACACAATCCATAAAGTATAAAGTTTTGAATATTAATCTTCAAGGATATCTTGGCTTTAAAAATAGCCATTGGCAAATGAAATATTTTTTCTATATTGAATTATTAGAGTTGGACTTTCTTCTTACCATTGTTAATTCTTCAAGAACAAAACAAGGACAAAAAGTAATGAAAAAAACTTAGGGGAGGATTACCTTTTTGTAATATTCCTTGACCCTCTGCACTGTGTACCACAAAGCTTTATGGTATACTATAGTGTTTGCAACAAACAGGAATTAAGGAGCTATGGTGTGACTAAGATAGTAGGATATGAACCCTGAAGTCACAGTCTCTTAAATTCAGAAAGAATTTTAAGAATTTTGCTAATAATTTTTCCAAGCTCCAGCATTGCCTCCCCTCTCCTTGCCGCCTTCTTTGCAGTAGAGAAAAACAATGCAGTTCTACATTGGAACCAACCCTTGTTATAATTCTTACAAGAATTGTTGAGTTTATGGCATTTATGAAATGAGCATTACATTAAAAGCACTTTATTTTTATATGTCTTGTCCTATTTTTCAGGCAAACCATCTTTTAATATTGTTTATAATGCTTTAAATACTCTAATTTAAAGTCTATACAAAATGACAAAACAAAGTTTTAAATGGGAATTAGAGCAGAATGAATGGCTTAGTTTTATTATATTACTAATACTATGGCAAGTGACTCAAGAGATTATTTCAGGCATCCAAACCATTTATTTGGTTATGTCTGCATTTTCCCCAAACAGTGGAACTCAACTAGTTTAATACAGGAAAATACAGGAAAAATATATTTAAAACAAAATTTTAAAACAATCATTAAACAGTTTTCATCTAATCAGTTAAAATCTGATGTAGTAATCAACCTGGATTTTTCCCCACAAAGTCTGATTAACAAAAAATAATAGAATTGAGGTAAGAATCAAATTTATAAGCAGACTGGAAAAAGGAGTGTGTGCCAGTTTTGTAAGTAGTGCCCAATAGACTCAACACAATGTTTTAACTAATTAGCATTACTGAACTTTCTCATTTTCCTTTCGTAGAAAGTATGCTATCAAAAATATAAAAACAGCAGGATATAATTTAAGATATAGTTTTAATAACAGATCTTAGTGTTGAAACAAATCTGTGAGTCTGTATTTATTTTACAAACAACTGTCATACTTTAGATGAGCTGTGGTTTTCAGGCAGACATTAGATGACCCATTTATGAATGAATAAACTGGTAATTACATTCCATAATCTTAGAGATTAATAGTAATGTACATAGTACACATCCAACTATTAGTTTATATAGCTTATAATCAAATTTTTACCTTGAGTAATCTGTATATCCAAAACTTTTAAAATATAGTTTAAAAGGAAATGGGTAGATACAGAGTCACTTCCACAGATACCATGACTGTTTCCAGACAGGTGGATGTGAAGTACTTACTATGTGGAAATATTTTAGTTTATCTTAATGGCTGAGTTGGGTGTGTGTGTGTGTCAAAACACGTTGAAGTTGTTAAAACAAAATCCCAAAATTGCTGCACAACTGCAGCCCATCTTTGTTGAACAAAATAAATGCACATGCCACACAAACCAATTTTAATTGTATAAATTCACTACTCTAAATATATAATAAACATGAAATCAAACCATCTAATCATCTAATTAATTTAATGATTTAGATATGCCTCAACTTAATAAATGTGCATATTCTTGTGCTATCTCAAGCTTATTTAAGAAAAACAGAAAAGAATAGTGCTTTTTAAGCTTCTCTTACACATGCAAGAGAATGGAATAGATTTTGTAATTTTAGATAATTATACAGATTTTTAAAAACTGTATTTTCAATGAATCCTACTAGAAATCTATGTACTGTACCCATGTGCTGCCATAAAAGTTGTAAAACTGAAGAGGAAAGTTGTACAAGCCATATTTCAAAATGAGTTTTGAAATATTGAGTTTCACAGTGAGTTTGCACTTTTAATTTTATAGATTTGGTCAGAAAATTCTTTAACAAGTACTTTGCTATCTCAAAATAGCAATGACAGTCCTCTCTTTTTTCTTTGATAGCAGAGGGAATTTTACAAAAACCTTAAGGGTTGTCAGTCTGTGTTATTAATGTAAGCAGATCTTGCCACCTCTATCCAATAACATACAAACATAAGCATATTCATTGAAGTTATCAGAAAAAAAGATGAGATTGAATTGCAAAGGCCTTCCTAAGAAAAAAAATAAAGGATGGAAGCATGACTCAGATTACAGTGCCTATATCCTCTCCCATTAGAAATGATATCTACACAGTAAAAAATAAAATCAGTATTTAAAATTAAGACAGGGATAGAAAGGCATTCTGCCTCGGAATGCCAAAGTTTGAAGGGGGCCAGATTTTAACAACAGCTTTACTTGCATTAAAGGCTGCAAGGCAAATTTGGAAGATGTTGTCACAGAGCTACAATTTCAACTCTTTATTTATATTACAAATGTATATTTTGGGACACACCCAGTTTTACAAAAATTATAAGCAAGTGATTTATTTGTTTAGAACTTCAGAGCATTTGCAAGTAGTCCTTGACTTATGACCACAATTGAGATCAGAATTGTCATTGCTAAACAAGGCAAGTTATTAAGGGAGTCGTGCCCAAAATTTATGACCTTTTTTGAACAGTTGTTAAGTGAATCAGCTATGTTGTTAAGTGACTTGCACAGTTCTTAAGTGAATTCTCATTTATTTCACTTGTCGGAAGCCAGCTGACAAGGTTGCAAATGGTGATCCCATGAACCCGGGATGCTGCAACTGTTGTAAATACATGCCACTTGCCAAGTGCCAATTTTTTGATCATGCGACCATGGGAATCCTGCCTGTAAGTGTGAGGATGGGCTGTAAGTCACTTTTTTCAGTGCTGTTGTAACTTTGAAAGGTAACTGAACAAATGGTTACAAGTTGAGGACTGTATGCGGCCATACAATTCAAACAAAATAATTCTGGATGACATATCAAAATCATCAACAACAAATAAAAGACATAAAGGAAAGCAACATTTAAAACCAATTAAAATAAAATGGCAACCAAAGTTAAAATAATACTGTAACTCATACAATTGGAACTCTATTCTTCCTGACCCAAAGACCTGGTGAATAAGGCTTGCAGGATCAGAACCAACCCTATATTGAGGTGTGTGTGTGTGTGTGTGTGTGTGTGTGTGTGTGTGTGTGTGTGTGAGAGAGAGAGAGAGAGAGAGAGAGAGAGAGAGAGAGAGAGAGAGAGAGAGAGAGAGAGAGAGAGAGAGAGAGATGTAAAAAATAATTTCATTAGGCAGGGGCTGCCATAGCAATAGCATTTAGGGTCATGCACCTCCCCATAGCGCTTTATAGCATTCTCTGGGCAGTCTACAATATAGAAACATTATTTGCGCATTGCCCTCAACAATCTGGGTCCTCCTTTTACCGACCTTGGAAGAAGACTGAATCTATCTTGAACCCTGTCAGGATCAAACTCCAGAGTTTGCCTCCAATACTCCACTCTGAACACTGCGCTATCAAGAAGTGTTACTAATACTCTAGGTCTGTTTATTGTCAATCAAATTTTAAACCATGTTAGCTATTCCAAGAGCTATTCGGATTTGTAAAATTGCAAACTGATAGAATACTCTATTAAAAGATTTCTTGATTTCATAATTTGATCCAGATGAATTAACACCATCTGACACTAGGAATGTGTTTTGGACATTTTTTTATAAACAATTAAAAAGTATTGCAAATAAAACTCCCTTTTTACAACCCTGTAATCCCTTAATTTGGGGTAGAGTCGGGGTGACTGGATGGAGCTGAGAATTTACTGGCCTGATGCCCTTCCTAAAGCCATGCAGAGTTCGCAGCAGATATTTTCTCTTTGTGCTATCTAGGATTGAACTCTCAACCTTCCGAGTGGGATGCGAGTGTCTTTACCACTAGGTCACCATACCACAGTATTCCAGCTGAGCTATTCAAAATCTTAAAAGATGATGCAGTAAAAGTGCTACACTCAATTTGCAAACAAATTTGGAAAACTCAACAGTGGCCACAGGATTGTAAAAGATCAGTTTACATTCCAATTCCAAAGAAAGGCAGTGCCAAAGAATGTTCAAACTATCGCACCATTGCACTCATTTTACATGCTAGTAAAGTTATGCTTAAAATCCTACAAGCTAGACTCCAGCAGTTTGTGGATCGAGAACTACCAGACGTACAGGCAGGATTTCAAAGAGGCAGAGGAACTAGAGATCAAATTGCCAACATAAGCTGGATCATGGAGAAAGCTAGAGAGTTCCAGAAAAACATCTACTTTTGCTTCATTGACTATGCTAAAGCCTTTGATTGTGTGGATCATAACAAACTGTGGCAAGTTCTTAAAGAGATAGGAGTACCAGACCATCTTATTTGTCTCTTGAGAAACCTATATGTGGGCCAAGAAGCAACAGTGAGAACTGGACACGGAACCACTGATTGGTTCAAAATTGGGAAAGGAGTCCGGCAAGGCTGTATACTGTCGCCCTGCCTGTTTAACTTATATGCAGAGCACATCATGAGAAAGGCAGGGCTAGATGAATCAAAAGTTGGAATTAAGATTGCTGGAAGAAATATAAACAACCTAAGATATGCAGATGATGCCACTCTAATGGCAGAAAGTGAAGAAGAACTAAAGAGCCTCGTGTTGCGGGTAAAGAAGGAAAGTGCAAAAGTTGGGTTGAAACTTAACATTAAGAAAACCAAGATCATGGCATCCACCCCTCTCAATTCCTGGCAAATAGATGGGGAAGAAATGGAGGTAGTGACAGATTTTATTTTCCTGGGCTCCAAGATCACTGCAGATGGGGACTGTAGCCAAGAAATTAAAAGACGCATGCTCCTGGGGAGGAAAGCCATGGCAAATCTAGACAGCACACTAAAAAGCAGGGACATCACCCTGTCAACAAAAGTGCGTATAGTCAAGGCTATGGTCTTCCCAGTTGCAATGTATGGCTGTGAAAGCTGGACCATAAGAAAGGCTAAGCGCCAAAGAATTGAGGCCTTTGAACTATGGTGCTGGAGAAGACTCCTGCGAGTCCCTTGGACTGCAAGGCGATCAAACCGGTCAGTCCTAGAGGAGATCAACCCTGACTGCTCTTTACAAGGCCAGATCCTGAAGCTAAAACTCAAATACTTTGGCCACCTAATGAGAAGGAAGGACTCACTGGAGAAGAACCTAATGCTGGGAAAGATTGAGGGCAAGAGAAGAAGGGGACGACAGAGAATGAGGTGGCTGGATGGAGTCACTGAAGCAGTAGGCGTGAGCTTAAATGGACTCCAGACGATGGTAGAGGACAGGAAGGCCTGGAGGAACATTGTCCATAGGGTCGCGATGGGTCAGACACGACTTCGCAGCTAACAACAACACCATACCACTCTGTAATGTGGTATTAATTATTTGCAAGAACTTTGCAATAAAGTATTCAGGTAGTCCTCAAATTATGACCACAACTGAGCTCAAAATTTATGTTAATAAATGAGACAGTTAAGTGAGTTTTGTCCCATTTTATGACCTTACTTGCCATAGCTGTTAAGTGAATCACTGCAATTGTTAAGTTAGTAACATGGTTGTTAAGTGAATCTGATTTTCCCATTGACTTTGCTTGTCGGAAGATCACAAAAGTTCATCACATGACCCCGGAACATTGCAACCAACATAAATATGAGTCAATTGCCAAGCGTCTGATTTTTGATCACATGATCAGGAGCATGCTGAAATGGTCACAAATGTGAAAAAGTTTGTGACTCACTTTCTTCTGTGCTGTTGTAACTTTGAGCAGTCACTAAATGAACTGTTGTAAGTCGAGGACTATCTGTATTAACAAATTAGTGATGAAAGGTCTTTTATGTTCCTTCTGAAAGTTAATTTAACCAAATGTATTTTTTACTGGATACTTCAGATATTTTTAAAAGGTGGACTTTCAATTTCACTTGTTGGAAGTAGGAAAATAGATGAGAAAACACTTACTTATGCTATATAATGTAGCCTTGTTCCACTATTGCTCTAATTTGGTTTTGAATCTGTATGTTCTTTATATGGTGTTTTAAGGATCAATTTGTTTTAAAGAATGTGAAAGTAATTACTGTATATACCAAAAAATGGAACTTCTCATTCTGCTAGGAATTATAGATTTATAATGCATGGGAGTGAACAAAAATAATTAGTCTTCAAAGTTAGGAAGCATATGAACTAAGATTTACACTCCTGGATTATTAATATATATTTACTTTTTGTTTATTAAACAAAATATAATGAAAGACTGATTAATATTATTCCATATGGTCAAAAGTTGTCAGCCTTTCGAGGTAAGTTAGATCAGGAACCAGACACCACAAGGACCATGCAGAATCTAATATATTGTTTTAGAGTATAACAACATTTTTTTTGAAAATTTGACAGGTTTTCCCTCTGCCCTTCTTACTCTAAAGACAAGGGGAAAATTTTCTTGGCTTTCTTTTTTACCGCCCCCCCTCTTCCTTCTAAGAGCTGAGTGGATGTTTATCTAACTATTTTTTGCATCCCTTCCTCAAGGTTAGCTCTAAACCTATCTATAGGGATTAATATTGTATTGTAAAAAAAATATATCTATTTTTTCTGTTTTTGATCTTTTAATTCTTATTTGCTCTATTTGTCATAAAACAATAAAAAATGAAAGACCTGACCTTCTCTCCCATTATTCCTTCTATTTCTCTTTCACATATATACACCCTCATAAACACACATGGAACTTTCCTTAACTCACTCTCATACACAAATACAGTTTTCCAACTTAGCATAGAAAGACGGATAAATGTTCACTTCTGATACACTAATAATCAATAGGAATATGGAAAAATTGGAATAATGAGATGCCATGGTATCTTTTCTCTTCCATAGCTGATTGCCATGAGGGAAATGTATGATCTGCATTTCAAACTATTGATTTAAAGACCAGAGATTTGCCACGTGGACACTTTATCAAGAGTGTTTTCCATTTTATTTTTCCCATCATTCATCCAAAATCCCCTTCATACTGCATATTAATTTATGGCAGCTTGCTGCCTTGAGTAGATTTTATTTTAGACCTAAAAGTAGGAGATGTATCTTGCTATTTCTTCACCTTCATATATATCCTCAAATATTTTCCATTTTAATCATATATGCAGGAGTCAGCAATTTTATGCCCACAACACCACTAGATGGCACCCACAACATCAAAAGAGAGATTGAGATTTTGATATTCCTGCCTATGTGTATGTATCTCAACTCAGATATCTTGAGATTTGGCTTTCATGTAGGATCTCACTCATTTAAAAAAAACACAGATAAGTGAAATAATTTTATTTAGCATTTTAATTTGTTTAAAGAGGTTATAATAAATTCAATATAATGTAGAATATTATAATAGTTCAAAATGGTTATATCATCCATTATAATTAGATCGAGAATAATTAGGGCTGCTGATACAATATAAGAACGGCCTCAACAAACCAATAAATATTTATTTCTGACTAAAGAACTTCAGAGTGAGTACTGGGAGATCTGATGGAAGGGAACAATCTGTGGTATGGGGATATCAACATGATATTCATTTGATCGTCTGATCAATATTTTCTGAGCATCAAGTTCAATAAACCTATATTCAAGAAGTTTCTTCCTTCAATAATTTTCTCTGTTTAGCATTTTAAAACATAAGTTCTTGAAAATGGCTGCTAGCTGATTAGTTGCCAGAGGACAGCCCTGAAATTAAGCATTATATGTTTGCAATCAGTGGTTCTATCAGCCATTTATTTTTTTCATTATAATGATTTTGTAGGCAGATCAAAATGGATTTACAGGACTCATTTCCAAGCCTAATAAAATATATCCTTCTCAGCAAAGGTTTGAACCCTGAAAAAACTTTCACCATTTCATTGAAGAAAGAAGTTTTTTCTACTATCCCTACTGTTCTACAGTAACATTTCAACTGGAGGAAAAAATCAAATCTGGACATGGGTAATCATTACAAGGTCAAAGAAAAGGATTTTTGATAAAGGGTTCTAGAGTGAGAGCTTGTCTCTCAGATACAGGTTGTTTGGCATGATCCTGATTATATCAATCCATTTCACTCAGGCTCTTGGTTTTGGCCACTGATGAAATACAGAGGGATTAATGCATCAATGCCTTGTAATTAGTACAACTGAGGGTGAAGGTTAATTCTCCGAGCTTGTGGGCTGGTTTCTGAACATTTTGTTACCAGACTAGGTAACATCGTCAGCAGAGTTTAGGAGATGTCAGTGTTTATAAGGGCTTCAGGTGTGGGTGTGTCAAGTGAGGATCTGTGGTGGGTCTTGTGATGGGTCAGATGTGAATCACCAGTGAGTCTTGTGATGGGTCTTGTGATGGGGAAGTTACTTCAGGTCAGGGTCATTGAGAGGTGAATTACTAGTGCAGGGAAGGGGGGCTTGCATGGGTTGGTTGAGCATTGGTGCTGTCTCTGGTTGGCTGTGCAGTTGATTTGGATCCTGAGGGGTTCGTAGGCTGGTTGTAGATCAATGAGTCTGTTGATGGAATTGCTTGTGGAGTGCCAGGCTCTGATGAACTCACGAGCATGGTGGGTGGTAGTGTGGCCGATGATTTTTGTGTTGCTCCAATCAAACTGGTGATTAATTAATAATCTTTACCCACACTGACACCAAACAGGATCAGTTGGATTGGAGCAACACAAAAATCATTGGCCACACTACCACCCACCATGTTCGTTTCATCAAAGTCTGGCACTTTACAAGCAATTCCATCAGCAGACACATTGACCTACAACCAGCCTACGAACCCCTTAGGATCCAAATCAACTGCACAGCTAACCAGAGACAGCACCGACCCTCAACCAACCCATGCAAAGTCCCCCCACCATCAGTTGACCTCCCAATGACCCTTACCCAAGGTAACCTCCCCATCATGAGACACATCACAAAACTCACTGATGACTCACACCTGGCCCATCACAAGACCCACCACAGACCCTCATCTGATAGACTTGAAGCCCTTGCAAACAGAACACTGACATTTCCTAAACTCTGCTGAAGATGTTACCCAACCTGTTAATGAAATGTTCAGAAACCAACCCACAAGCTCATAGAACCAACTTTCACTCCCATCCTATACCCAAGCTACAGATATTTGCCACTATTGCAAATTAGTACAACTGCTGTTGTACTAATTATTATTATATTATTTTGAGCCACGTGGCTCAACTGATACTGGAAGAAATGGGCATCTGCAGAATTTCTGGTGGAACTAGCCAAAGCCACAAGTAAGATGTGATTATGGTGGGTACTGCATGAACTCACTAGTCCATTTTTCTCATGCATAAACTTTGTTATTTATTCTAGACAATTTATAGGGCTGTCCATCTTAAATAAATAACTCTGGGTGGCTAAAAGCCTATATACAGCAGAAAAGCAGTATAACAAAACTTCTACAAGAAAAACAAAAAATCCCATATAAAAATAATTGTAATATGTTGTTGTTGTTGTTAGCTGCGAAGTCGTGTCCGACCCATCGTGACCCTATGGACAACATTCCTCCAGGCCTTCCTGTCCTCTACCATCTTCTGGAGTCCATCACACAAACAAAGAAAAAAATAAATATGGAATATGGTGCCTTAGGATGAGGATGCTAGTGAAGTCCAGCATATATTTATAATAATTTATTATTTGTTATAGTTATATGTCACCCAACTCCTGGCAACTCTACAAATTGTTAAAAATATTTGTTAGCAAGGAACAATACAAAAACACAAAAACAACACTAAGAATGTTTATTTATTTTAATGGCCACCCATCTTGCTAAGCTCTCCTTTGGATGTCTAACAAATATAAAAAAATACAATGAAAAAGAAACAAACAAAAACAAAAAACATAAAATGGCTACTGAGGAAACTCTACAACCAATAAATATGGATTCGTCTACTCTCCTAACCCATGTGCCTGGGGAAATGGGTAGATTTTAAAATCCCCTAACAGAATCGTGACCAAAGTAACCTAATAGAGAACTAAAGGAAAATTCTAACAAATCTTCATGTATGTTCTCTAACATCACTTTTTTATTATTTACCAATTTAGTATTGTCTATGCTGGCTGGGCTCATGTAGTAAAATAAATAATCCTGATTTAATCATATTTTGTTAAAAAGTTACATTAATTAGAATCTCACACCTGGTATGCCATAAAATAGGGTTTCTAAAGTATAGTGCTTGATATATATATAACACATTAGGCCAAATCAAATAGACATTGTATTTATCGCATAATATAATGCATGGATTCAATTAATACGTAATCGATATTTTTAGTTTGCAGTCATATTTAGTTTTACTATAGGAAAGCTAGGAATAAAATTAGGGTGCTCTATGTGTAAAATTGCTCTTTTTCCAATGAGCTACAGTTCTTTTATTTATCTAGGAAAGTACTGTGGGTTTCTGCAGTAGAGATGAAAGCAATGTCTTTAGTAGAGGATTGTGAGAAATGAATATATTTTGCTAGGATTTACTTACACATTTATCCATAAAATATGCCAACAGCCTAGATAACTAGGTAAAAATGCTAAAAAATGTCAAATTGTTCAAACATACACTCACATATACACACATACAGGTTGTGGTATAAAGTCTTTCAGGTATTGCCAAACTTTTTGCAAATGTGTATACTATGGACTTCATTGACAGGATTTTTTTAAAAGATGTGATAACTCAGTAAAAAATTTAGAAGTTAAGATTTGAGTTAGAAATATTAGAAACACAGTTTTATGTTTCTACCTTTTGTTTTTTAAAAGAAAAATAAATGCCTAAATCACTTTCCATAAAAGATGAGTAAAATGAACAGAGAGAATAGCTAGCACTGATGATACCTAGTTGGGTAATGAAATGTCTACAAGAAAACCGCCAAACTCAGGGAGCACCAAGAACTCCATAGTTCAATCATGAGCTATAAATATTTTCTTTTATTGGTACTGGGAAAATATGTTGATTTTTTAGAAGGACTAGAAACTTGCACTTTTTCTTAATCTTAAGAGGATATGAAAAATATAGCTCAAGAGTTTGTCCACAGATTTCACTCCCTCTAGATATTTTATTGGGGATCCAGAACTTTCCAATAGAACACTTCAGTCACTGGCACAGAGATGTTTTATAGCCTTTGGCTCTTGGAAATGATAAGCAATTCCACTGGGTAATATACCTTTTAAAGTTGATAGTTGAAGTCACTGAAAAAAGTCATCTAAAGGTTTGTATGCTGATGATAAATACCCTGTTTTTGGTCTCCATCTATTACTCTCACAGCAAAGTGACTGCTTCTGAAGAAATGTTTGGCTGTAATTCTATAATAGATGAAAAAGAACAAGCTAAAACAATCCAGACAATGTAGATGTTGCATAAATGAGATTAACTTTGGTGAAAATGTTCAATTGTCTCTATATTGGAGAATGTAGGGTTATTTCAGGAATACACTGTAGAGATCTTCCTAAACTCATCTCTGCCTGTGGATTACAGATGGCAACAAAATGGCTTTTATCAACTTCAAATTTTACGCCAGCTGCAAACCCATTCAGATACTCACGCCATGGGAATATTCTGACTATATTGCTATAGTGCATTCTACCCATTGGAAGCTTTAGAAGCTTCTTATAATGGCATATTATAATGACCTTGAGGAGAGAGGGGAAAAGACGCTATCGAGGAAATATTCAGACAAGAGGGAGGAGCCCCCAGTGGTTTAATGGTCAGAGAAAGAAATTTAGGAAGGATCCACCCTAATGGATCAAACAGTTGAAACTGGCAGCAGGAAGTTTGCGCCTTCAGACGTGCAAGATTCTATTATTGTAGTCTTACAATAAAGTAGAATTAGTTCATCTCACCATGCTTCCTATCTGGTTTACCTGGGAGGACTGACACTTCTACTGATAGAAAATGTAGCTCCACCCATTTTTGTTGTTTATAACTTCAGAGCAAGGTATTTTGCTCCCATCTAACTCAAAGTGCTAGTCTGGATTTAAGAACAGAGTATTTGACAGATCGCTTGCATTTACCCAATCCTGAACTTGCAGAGGCTCCAATCTGACATGAAAATATTTTTCACTATTCTTTATAGAATTTCTTCTTTATTAAAAAATAATTTGGAGTACTCTTTGCTATGTATTATAGATGATTTTTTTTTAAAAAAATGTTCCAATATACACATAGTTTGGTAACTTATTTAATATTAGAGATACAAAAACTTTTGCTGTCTTATGCTTTTTTTAACTGATCAGATATGAAGATAATTTGAATTCATTATAATTTATGGTATTACTGCTGATTATAGTTTTTTGTATATTCCCTTGAATTAACTTTATTGTTAAGAAAAATACCAGTTATATTTAAAATAAGTATAATAAATATATGAAGAAATGAGTCACATGAAATCAAAAACTTTAAATGATATGAATACCTCTAAATAATCTCCTGTTTTAGATCCAGCAATAGCAAGGATAGTCCTTATATAATTGGATAGTCCCACAATGGCTGGGCTATGCTCTAAAACAAAATTTGATTAGCCAAAAAAAGGAATAAACTGGAATAACTGGGTCCATGCAAAGTGCTAGGCCTTAAACCATGGTTTACAAACCTTAATAGTAACAGTATAACACAGTTGAAAGGGACTTTGAAGGTCTTCTAATCCAACCTCCTGCACAAGTAGGGGACCCATTCCAGACAAATGGTTGTCCAATCTCTTCTTAAAAACCTCCAGTGTTGGTGCATCCACAATCCAGAGATCGGCAACCCGTTCCATTGATTGTTGTGTCAAGAAACTTCTTGGTTGTAGGTTGGATTTCTCTTTGCTAAGTTTCCAACCATTACTTCTTGTCCTGCCCTCTGACACTTTGGAGAATTGGTCGACCTCCTTCTCTCTCTGGCAGCTCCTCAAATATTGGAAGACTGTTATCAAGTTACCCCTACTCCTTGTCTTGCTTAGAATAGACATACCCAGTTCCTATCAGTGTTTGCCATATTTTTATCCTCCAGCCCCCTAATCATCTTTTTTGCTCTTCTCTGCACTCTTTGTAGAGTCTAAAGATATTTTTTGTATCATGGTGATTAAAAATGGACACAGTATTCCAAGTGGGGTCCTACCAATGCAGTATAAAGTAGTACTAATATTTTATGTGATCTTGATACCATCCCTCTGTTGATGCAGTCTAAGATTGCATTGCCTTTTTGGCAGCTGTAGCACATTGCTGGTTCATACTTAAGTTGTTGTCCAGTAGGACTCCTAGATCCCGCTTAGTTACTATCGTTGAGCAAGGTACCACCTTTTCTACACCTGAGCATTTGGTTTTTCTTACCTCAGTGTAAAACCTTATTTTTCTCACCACTGCATTGCATTTTGTTGGATAGGACCTAGTGTTCAAGTCTGTCGAGATTCTTCTGGATTTTGAGCCTATCTTCTAAAGTGTTGGCTATTCCGACCAGCTTGGTGTCATCTGCAAATTTGATAAGTTCCCCTTCTATTCCATCATCTAAATCATTTATGAATATGTTGAAGAGTACTGGGCTTACACATTGAGTGGTTGGTCAGCCAGTTACAAATGTGTCAGATGGTGATTTTTTTATTTCTATTAAATTCGTTTGCTACCTATCTCTCTGCAAGGTGACTCTGAGTAGCTTACAAAATCAAAATTATGTTGTCTACTCCACATTTTTCTATTTTGCCAAGAAGTAGGCTGTGGTCCACTTTGTCAATTACCTTACTGAATTTCAAGTATACAATGTCCACAGCATATTGTTGATCCACTAAGTTAGTCACTTTGTCAAAGAATGCAATAAGGTTTGTCTGGCATGATCTGTTTTGGAGAAATCCATGTTGGTTTCTAGTTGCTTATCTTTTCCAGAATCTTCCCAGGTATGGAAATATGTGCAGCTGATTGACCTATAGTTTCCTGGATTATTGTTACTATTTTTTTAGAATGGGAACCACATCAGCTCTTCTGGAGGTTCTCTGGTACTGCAAGGTCCTTGAAAGATATTGTTCAGTGGTTCTGAGATCATATCTGCCAGCTCCTTCAGAACTCTTGTATGTAATCCATCTGACCCACATGATTTGAATTCTTCTAGAGTACATAGAGTGTTGTCTTACCATTTTCTTGCCTATCCCTGTGTTGGCTTTGTTCCGATGTACCTGGAACTGGGCATTCATTCAATCGAATGCATGGCGTGGATCAACACCTTTAAATGGTGGTTTTGGGTGCTTTTCTCGGCAGTCCCTGGTAGCTACCTCTCCCTGGTGTTTGCTGACCCTCATACCTCTCATTGGGAGAGGGAGCTGACGAAGAAACTCCACTTGCTAGGTTTTTCGGGTGATGCCTTGGGAGATTATGGCCTTAACAATGCCCAATCTAGGGTAGTCCAACGGCTTGTAGACATAGATCTGCAATATCTAAGAGCCAGAGCTAACAAAACCTGCTCCCCTCTGATCTTCAGCCAATCTAATAATTATGGACTGAGGATGGCTTCATACTTCTACACCCTAACTATCCCCAAGTATAGGAGAGTCTTCTCTCTAGCCCGTTTCAATGTCTTGCCCTCAGCACTACTCGACGGGCGATTTAAGAGGCTCCCGATTAGCGAGCGACTATGCCTCTGTGATAGGGCTGAGGTTGAAACTGTGGAGCATGTCTTTTTATACTGCCCTATGTATAACACAGGCAGAACTAAATTACTGTCTCTCCTTAAAATAGACCCTTCTGGTCCCAATGCTAGTAATCTGGTCTTATATTGTTTAGGGGATGGCTCCTCATATATTACTTCTCAGGTCTCTAAATTTTTTTTAAGAGCTGTAACTATTAGAGGAGAATGTTGTAATTCCCCTCAGCCAAGGCTTCTGGTGTCCAATACTTTCTCTATGTTTTTCTTTTGTTGTACTTGTATTTTGGTCTGTGACCACAAACAAATAAATATATACTTTTCTTGCCTATTTTGACTTGCATTCCTATTCTGTCTCCTATGGTGTTACTTTCGATAGGTTGCACTATTTTTCCCTTTTGTGTAAAAGGAGATCAAACAATGAATTAAGCAGTTCCACTTTCTCCCTACTGCCCAACACCTGGCCTCAACTGACTTGATATAATTCATTCATAAACAAGCCATAATCACAGGATGGTTTAGCATGATGTGTGAACTCAATTATGAATGCTCAGAAAGGCAGATATTATTTAAGAAAAATGTAGCATGGCACTTAATACAAAAGTATTACATTGCACAGAAACTTACCAACAGCTACAGCGCATAATTTCCTTGCTTGTAATTTTTTAGACTAATTCAATGGTTTCAGTAGGAAAGTTATGGGAGATTGTGTTCTCAGTAGAACTTCCTTTCTCCTAAACTTCACTGTTAGACTCTACAAAATTTAAAGCTGCTATAGGAAATCTCTGGTCCTCCAAATAGTAATACTGAACTATAATTTTCAACAACCCATCCAGTATTGTGAAAAATGTGAAAAATGATAGTAAAATCAGCATTATCTGGTGGACCACATTCTCTCCATGAACAGTTTTTAGTCCATATGGTCTAGTTGTAGGCTGGACTGTGGAATTTAGTTTTAGCAAACAAAATCATATTACTAAAACCAGTACTGGTGTTAATCCTCCATAATCTATTTTGAACATTTGGGGATGGCTAGGCAAAATATGTCATAAAAGAGTTCATTTTAAAACGCAGCTCTGAAATCTAGCAATCTCAGTCTGCATAATCAGTTAACATGCTGTCCACAGTTCAGAGGCAGAAGATGATTATGACAAAGAAATTCCTGACAAATCTGCTAGCAAGAAAAATCCAGATAATGAAGAGTAGTTTAGATCCAGAGCACTATCAAGGTTTTTTTTTTAAAAAAAATATCATATAAAAATTATTTCTATCTAAATCTATTTCATTTGCTAGGATTAAAAGGTTAACATTATTGACAGTATTTTCAGTCTACGACTGTTTTGATCATTAGTGATTCTTTCTAATTTGTAAACAGGCAAAATAACTTGCCCCTGGAGAGGAAAAAATGAGAACATTTCTTGGCCTGCTGTAAGTGCGTAGGTATCCTGTGGGAAAATGCTGTTTTGAAACTTGTCAGAAGCATAGATGGTTTATCAGAATATCTCCAAATGGCAATAAATTACATTTTTTGGATTCATTTTAATCACAAGCAGGTTTAAAAAGTATTTAAAAGATACATATCTAGTAGATGAATACTGTATTTGTGATCAAGATAATTCTTGTTCCAATTAAGTCAAAAATAAACTGAGAGTAAAGTGCATATTCTCAGTTGATCCGTAGATTTCTGATTTTTCATTGTCTAACATTACCAACAGTTACTTTTTTTGAAAGAAATTATTCACTTAAGTCACCAGAAGTATTTCGCCTGAAGTACTTGTGAACTTATTCTAGTATCACTATTGAGTTCTGCAACAACCATGTATTCAGAAGTATAGTGCACTGTTCCTTTATTCTCAGCATTTGTCTACTTGACATATATTTTTGTATTTGGCTTTGATGTGTTATTCTCTTAGACTCAGTAAAAACTAAATAGTTCCTGCAGTCCTGAAGTCTCCCACCTCTGCATTATATTATATTTTCCGCTCAAAGAATTAAAACTTATTGCTAATGAAATACTGATATTAATAAATGTTAATTAAAATAGATCAACAAAAACAAAATTAGGAGCTGGAGGCGAAAACATATGAAGATTGTTTGTAGGAATTGGGTATATCTAATCTAGTGAAAAGAAGGACTGGGATGACATGATAGCAGTGTTCTAATATTTGAAGAGCTGCCACAAAGATGAGGGGGTCAACCTATTTTCCAAAGCACCAGAAGGTAAGACAAGAAACAATGGATGGAAACTAATCAAGGAGAGAAGCAAGCTAAAACTAAGGAGAAATTTCCTAACAGTGAGAACAGTTAACCAATGGAATGGCTTGCCTTCAGAAGTTGTGGGTTGCTCCATCACTGGAACCTTTTAAAGAGACTGGACAGTGAATGGCATAGGGCAGGGGTGTCAAACTGCCAGGCCGGGGGGCAGAAGCGTCATCCGGAAGCCGGACCCACTCCATTGCTGGCAATGGCAAAACCGTCGCAATACATTGCGTGACGTCACTTGACGTCACAAGTTTGACATATCTGGTATAGGGTCTCCTGCTTGAGCAGGGGGTTGGACTAGAAGACCTCCAAGGTCCCTTTCAACTCTGTTATTCTGTTATTTCAGAATGAAGAATTTCAAGAATTTGCAATACCAATTTCAAAGAAGACTTCTGCCTGCAGATGGGAAAAAGATAAACTTTGATAAAGCCTGAATCCATTCCCCAAGTGTTTATGGTAGGGTATGAATTTGAAATAAATATTTCCTAGCCCACAGTGTTACTTATTCTTTGAAAGCATAGCCAGAGCAATAACACTAGTAGTCAAAGGCCTCAATTCAGTCACAGCAAACCATACCTATCCTATATGTATGGATCCTATAGGCTTTTACTGAAATTCCATGGGATAACCTAAATTTGCAATATTGAAATATTTTCAAATGAGATCTGGTGACATCTCAGAAGTGATATTGTTGAAATATAAAATTAGAAAATCTTACGAGATGTAAATCATTACTTTTTTTTAATACAACCACACCACTGTGCATACTTGATGACACTTGCTGCCTAAAAAGATAGCTGTCCTTAAGTGCAATTAAATCAGCAGATAAATAACTTCATTTATATTAGAGCTAAAGTGATTTTTCTTTTGTTGTTTCCAATCATTGGACTCCATTGTTTTCATGTGGGCTTAATTTTCACAGATCAGTGTCTACTCCCACTGTCATTTAAGAATTATGGTTTCTGAAGATTATTTTTTAAAAAAATGATGTCAGACTTAGCCTACAAAACTTCTAAAATATGACCAGTAGTATAAAAGAATGAGCAGCACTTGTATTTACATCTGATGGTATATGTCAGATATTTGGATTCTTTAGGTGGTTACAATAAGAGAAAAATCATGGTAGAATTGCTTGTGAAACCATTTTCACATGATAAAAACATACAACAGGCTGTCATGTATACTTGCAAATGCTCACCCATCTTTTCAATTTGCTATTATATGAAAAATTTTACTGACCCACTTATTTATCTGCATAGCACCAATGCTATTTATGTCAGAATCAAAAAGCACATATGAGTCAGGATAACCCAGGTTTCCCTTTCTGTTTATCTATATTTTAAGTAAGTGAGTTTTTTGCAGCTGCATAATATGAAAGCATGCTAGAACATCAGTTCATAATGCCACAACCATTGTTTTGGAAGTAGTGACATCCAGTTTTCTCCCCCAAAATGATTGAATCTGCATCTCTTTGGTTTATCTTTTCTCCTTTTTATATTAGATGAGTTACCCCTCCCAAGCACAGCTTTTATCAGGATCTTCAGCTGTGATCCATCACACATGGCAGAATCATTATGTATAATCTAACATATTTTTAAAATAAAATAAAATAGATAAACAAAATATAAAGAATTGCATCCAGAGTTAGAGTTGAGCTGGATTCTAAGAAAAGATAGTCCTACATAATTTTCTCAAACAACAATTTTATATCTACTATCGTGTTGTATTGAGTTCACTTTAATTGAAAGAAAATGTTTGAGAACTGACAAGAACGTACTGTAACAAGATACATATTTGCAGTATGTTAGGGGAAAGAAGAGCAAAGCCAAGGCATAGGATTTTATTCCTTCGTAATATGTTTTAGTTGTAGCCAGAGATGATAGAGGACAAAATTTCTCTTGTGAGAAAAAGTTGACACTTGGTCTCTACATCTTTTGCAACTATTCTCAAAATATACCAGTTAGCAAACCATATGAGATACCTTTCATGTACTTTCTTGTGTCAGATATCTCAGACTTAATTTAACCTTCCAAAAACCTGCTTATTTGATGCCTCTTGAATTTCTATACCAAAAATAGCAATAAAACTTGACAAGTAGTGCTATGCATTTGAAAACATAGGGTAACAAACTTTAGAAAAACACTGAAGCTACATATGTCTGTGAATCAGTTCAATAACATTTTAGTTTTATAACAACAGGTAGACAATGAGAACAAAGGTTTTATTTAATTATGCTGTTTTCAGAATAGCTCTCTAGCTCAAAATCTATCACAAAGTAATTCGAAAAATGGCATTCATTTGACTTCCATGGCCCTCTCATGCCAAAAGTAACAAGCAACACTACTCAAAACTTCCAAAGAGTTGTCCAATGAATTGTCCAATGAATATACAAGACTGGTATACACCATGCCCCCTTCTAATCGGCTTCCCAATTCAAGAGATCCATGCTGGCATGAGGCATGTCCTGCTGACACAAAGTATGAAGGAGCCAAGCTTTCAAAATACCAGCCCTGGTATTGAACAGCTTTAAAACCTACAATCTTACAGCTGTTTATGAGCTTGTTTAGTACTGAGCTATAATCAGTTTGCTTATTCCTAACCCTCAAGAAGTATTAAATTTATCCTGACCGAAACGGGTGTCTAAAACCAATTGCCCACACTCACTGCCAATGGCCCAGACTCGTGGGAGTTTCAGGAACCAAAGGGCCTACTAGCAGATGCAACATTGATTTCTGTATGTTCACAATTTACCAGACTGTTCCATAGTAGACTTGATTTGATGGCTCTCCATGGGGTGCCCTGCAGACTTGATTATTTCACAGCCAAGCTGGCTACCATGGTTTGTGACAAATGCACGTTTGCAACCTTTTCCAAGGAGCAATATTAAACCTTGATATATACACCATAGCCAGCAAAATTAAAAATAAAGATATTACTTTAATGGCATATTATTTGATCTTTCCTATGATGCTCAATACTTCTCTGTTCTTGTACAATTTATAATTCTCTAAGCTTCTACTTCTGATAGATATTGGATCAATACTTCAGATTGGTATTGGACTGAAACATGAATGTGTAGGAATCACATTTATCAGTATGCAATAAATTGCTTGAGATTTCTTGGACCATATGCTAAACTTAAAGGAAAATCTGCAAAATGCAGACTCAACCACAATTAATAAGTGATAAGCGTAGCTGTTCTTTTGTTTGTAGGTATTTCATATCACTTCTAGGCCTTTTCTGTGCTTCAAAGAAGGGATGGGCAAGTAACATTAAAATGTTCTGATAAAGTATAATCACAAGAGTCACTTGACAGAAGTAAAAGTTATTTTTCCAGATTCATATGTATTTTGGGAATTGAGATCAATTATTAAGTATGATTAAAAATATAAGAAACCCGATAAAGTAACTATATTTTGAACTAAAATTGGGTCGAGAAATAATTTCAAAAATATAAAATTGATTAATAACATTTAATAAATTACCATGTTGTGAAATAATATGGATGGCTCATGTTTTATATTCATCAATATAAATATATATATATAATATATAACAATCAGGAAAAGAAAAAGTGGTCTCTATTAAACAAAATAGCTATTTAATTACATGCTGTTTTAGGTAAAAATATAAGAATGGTAAATTTCATAAAAGAGATGGGAAATTTACCATAAAACTATGAAGTTACAGTATAAATAACTTTGGTGGACAATCTGGTCCTTTCTGCAACACAGGGAGTATACTTGACCAGTAAATTCAAACACAAAGGAAGTGCTATAGCTGGCAAGAAGCAAATTGCCTTGCATTCTGTTTCAGCTTAATACCAACACTGAATAAACATCTCCTTTCACTACTCAAACTACAAAATTAAGATGAGCATAAAGTACTGTTTTTGCAGGACAAGAAAATCAGTACTGTTTTTATTTTAAATTACTTGTTCTTTTTCTTTGTGTTAGCTTGGTAATACTCCTCACTTTTTCCCCCAGTGGAAACAAATGGCTTCTGTCACAATTGTACTTTTTCTTTGTTTTTCTTCAGTCATCTTTGTTTTCCATTATAAACACAGTAAACTCGTTATAAATATATAACAAAACATAGCCATAAGCATAAGGTAATTTAACTACATCACAACAACCAAGTTCAGGTCCAGCATTCAAACTTGCAGTGAGCAAAAGTAAGCTGTGATAAGGTTTAACTGCTACCTTCAAAAATTCTTTACCTAGGTTATGTATTTTATTTGGGTGCATGCTTAGTTCTTACATTTGTAAATCATAAACATGTTCTTGCTACATAAATTTAAAAAGTCAAAAATTGTGCCACCTTAATAAATATATTTACCCTGAAAAATAGGTAAGAAATATTTTTTATTAAATATGAAGGCAAAATATCTCAATACAAAACTTGTCATGTACAAGGAATTAAGGAAATACAATTAAATTATAATCAACACTTAAATTCCAACTTCACAATATGATTTGTTTGGCTTTAAAAAAACAAATTAGTTAAATTAAAAAGCTCTATTTTAAGAGTAGAAGCATTATGATAGGGTAAAACTATTCCGAGATTACAAAGATAAAGAAGACATATTCTGATTAAAATTAAAATATCCCTACAGGATTATATAATAAACAAGTAAGTCAATTACTGACTTACTAGAAGGCTTCATTATAGTCAGGTTGCTAGAGAAAGACTTTGGAGGGACGGAAAGAATAGATTTTGGTACCTAGATTTAAATAGGTTTGATTTTGCAGTGCTGTTCTTCTTTTTCTATAGAGAGTATCTTTCAGCAATATAAAAATAATACTTCGCCCATCGCTTGCACTTATATCAGTGACTTGTTAAAATTATCTAAGTCACTAAAGTACAATTTCATTTGTATATTATATATGTGCATACATGAAGTATGCGTCCAAAATTCTACCTTCTAAGCTTTCACAGTAAAAGAACATTAGATTTTAAGAAAAATGTTAATCAAATGTTCTACAATTGGTACTGTATATATCAGAAAAGAGTGTACTGAACTCTTTGTTTGACCTAGGAAAAGAATCTGAATTCTCTCAACATTTCAGACTGCGTGTATCTGAAGAAAGCCAAGTAAAATGTCTTCAGAAAAAGTAAAAAGATGTAATTATTTTGTCTCATGTGAAACAATTCAAGTTTCTTACACTTTCAAAACAGAAATATCATATCAAGAACAGTGAAGGGGAAAAGGCATATGCTTACCTGAATGGACTATCAGTTGGAAAGCTGAAGAATTGTAAAACAAAGTAGTCCAAATGATTTGTGTATGCACACAGTCCAACTCTGTACTTTCAAGTAGGCCAGACAATCAAACAATCATTTCAGCATCAGCCAGCCTGCTTTCCATCTTAAGGGATTCACCCAGAAAAGTAAAAAAAAAATCTGCTTCACGATAAACAGCAAAAATCCTTGCAATGCTTCCAAATGCCCACCATTTGTTCACCATTCAACCAGTGAACTTTTTCAAATGCACCTCTTCTCTTAGTGCATTTCCAAGGTATAAGAGATGGAAACAGCTTCTTATCGGTATGCTAATTATTTTGCCACAAAGAGAAAGGTCAAAATGTTTTCAGGCAGGAACAATGGACCTGAAGTTGAAAGCAAGAAATAAAAACAAGTTGACACTATCAAATGATGGGGGAATAGGTGGATGAGTGCAGCATTCTGCTTGCTACATCAGCAGTCGCCTCCATTTGAAAGCACCAGCAGCAGCAAGGCAGCCAGTGGGCTACAGAATAGCCTAGCTGGGTAGTATATGCATACAGCACAGGTTCCCTTAGAGACCACATTACTGCAGCAGAATAACATCAGTAGCATAGAGCTGAGTTTCCCTGTCTCATTTAAGATTCCTTCATAGTGTATTCAATTCTTTCCTAAATCGTAGACAAACTCCTTAACTACCTTTAGACTTAGATTCCTTCCTTCTCTCCCCCACCCCCACCCCCTTTCTACATTATAACAATAATTTCGAGATATTCTGTTTACTAGTCTTGCAGTAGTCAGGCAAGATTGAAGATACACACGATATGCTGTGTACATTGTACCCAAAGGCCCCTAAATCTCTGGAGGGGCAGAATGTGTATCATGTGCAATGCTGTATTTAATGTAATAGATGGGAACCATAAAATACCACTCAGGCTATTACTAGTAGATGATGTTTTCTTTTAAACCGAAGTCTATTTTATGACTGGTGACATGGAAAAGCCTGCTCTTACTAAAAAGAAATGTCAGGAAATACAGCAAATGCACTACCATTTTGACCAATTTATTTTGAGAAAAATTTAAAAACAGTCAGAATATGACAAATTTAAAGTTACCTTCAAGTATCCCTAACTCATTTGGGTCAGTACCTGATTATATACGCCTTTAAAAAAAGAGAAAAAAATCAATTTTGGGCTAAGGAAAAAATGTTTCCATATCTGAAGAGAGACAACAGTAATAATCTGGATCTAGCATAACTTTATTAACTGAACTTTTTAACAAACCAAAATAAACAAAATGTCAGTTCAGCTATTATGCAAAAATGTTTTAGAACACTTTTTAGCAGTTTTTCCCAATGTTTGGCAAAAATACACCCACATACATATATACCATATATAAAATTACTGCTACACTTGCTTTCTGAATCAGGTGAAGAACTGTTTTGAATAGTTTTCTGTCATGTGCCTCTAAATTAAACCACCTCAAACACACAACCTATATCTTGCAAACCACTTCTGAATTATATTTAGTACTAGCAAATAATTTTGCTTAAAGCATAAGAATTTTCTGCTGCAATAGTATACAGTGAGTTGTGAGAATGTGACCCTATGCTGAAAAGATCAACATCTACAGGCCAGTCCCTTCTCTTCAAAAAAAGGAAAAAGCACACAACTAAGACAACTTTTCTACATTTGAATTCAAAATTTCTTTCATGTTTCAGTCACAAACAATGAAGTAAAAGCAACTTCAGGAATCTTAACACAAAACACTGAAAAACTGTAGGAAGGTTAAGAACTAGCACCTCACGTGAAGGTTAAACCTTTGATAAACTTTTTTCCCAGTATTATTTGTTTTTATTTATAAGGCTTATGTAAATTATTGGCAATCACATCCTTCCCCCATCGGACAGAGCTACCAAATAAAAATATTTCTTTCTTGGGCAATCTTATTTTCCTGGGGGAGGGAAGTTACCTTAATTTCACCTCAGTCTTTGCCTAAACAATATTACTGTCTCTCGCCTAACAGCACCCAAACCAACTCACCCTCATTTTCCTCCCTCACACACAGCCACAGCACCCTCACCAGTTGGGTTTTCACGCAGTAAACAGAAGTCCTCACTCACTCCTTCCCGAATACCCATCTTTCCTCACAGCCTCCCCTCACGTACAATCCCGCCTCCCGCCACACACAAAACATTTCCCCTCAAATGCAGCCTTTCCTCACAGCACACCCAGCCCAACCTCTCTTTCCCCTCAGACAACCACAACTCTTCCGCCCCCTCTCTCAGATGCCATTCTCATTCTCTCCCGCCCTCCCTCCCTCCCTCCCTCCCGCACAATTCGGTCTCCCGCGGCAGCTGAAACACGCACCAGCTGTCTTTTTTCAGGCGAGCCGAGCTCTAGAACACCCAACGCCCAGCCGAGCTCGCAACACCTTTATCGCCTCACCTAGATAAGACCCACACCGCCTCCCCCACTCCTCCTCAGCATACCCGAATCACTCCTCTGCTTCACTCCCCAACCCAATTTCTCTCCCTCCGTGAGCCGCGCGCGCGCACTCCCCCTCCCGCTCCTCCCCCCCAAACACACACACACACACACACACACACACAGAGAGAGAGAGAGAGAGACGCCGCTGGCGTTGTCGAACTTCAGCCTTTGCAAAAAGAGAATACTGACCGCTCTTGAAACGGCGGAGGTGACTGAGATGACCCCCGCGCGGGAAGTCACCCGGCGCACACCTCCTCCTCCTTCCAGCCTGCCCGAGTAATTCCCCCTCCCGCGGCTGCTTGACGCGCTGGGAGAAGTGCAGAAGCAGACGCCGCGGCCGAGGCGACCGAGAGTTGCTGGCAATTCCCTTCCCAGCTCGCACTGCAGTCTGAGGGGAAGGAAAAGCCTTGCTGGAGCCCAGCCCGCCCTTCGCTTTCCTCCTGGGCTCTCCCGACAGCTCCACAGACAGCTTCTCTGCTGAAGGCAAACTTTGCTAACAAACCCTGCCAATCCCCCCCCCCTTCACTCTCTTTGCCTCTGTGTGTGTGTTTGTGTGTGTGTGATTGCTTGCAGCTCAAAAACGCGGCAATAGGAAGCACCTCTCTCTGGACTTGAACAGGTTAAAGGCACGACACCGAAGTGTTTTCCCGAGAAGCAAAAAGGATTTCAGCCCTCCCTTCCCCTCGTCTGCCCCCTTCGCCCCCCCCCCCACTTCACACAGACACAGACACACACACCTGCATTTCTTTCACCTCCCCCACTTCTGACAACATCCTCGGATCCTCTCGGGGCTTCCTTTATTAGGCCAAAAAGCTAAAGTAGTCTGGCTGGAGAGACAGCCCTTATTTAGGAAAAGGGTTGAAGGAGGCGGCTTGTTTTTTATAAAGGGAGATTCTGATCTAAAGATGATAACCCAGTTCTCAGGATGCATGCTCAAAAATAGCACTGAGGTCCTTTGATTATGCTCCTAAAAATAAATATATATCAACTATATTTGGAGGCAATTGGGGCCATCAGATTAAATGGAGTTTTTAAATAAATGCATTTAGAATCTTAGATTCTGGAATAAAAGGATATTGTTGAGTACAATATGAAGCAAATTGTTAACTTCAGATAAAATCTCAAGTTTAATAGTGGAAGAGCAATTTCCTGTGTTGACTAAAATTAGGAATCTTGGGATTCACACTTCTAGCTGGGATTCACACTTCCTGTGACCTAAAATCTAATCCCAGATTGCAGGTGATTTCAGGTACAGAAAGCAAGGCATTCTGCACTGACAGGGATACTAAGCCCCACTACTTAAGGCTAGTTCAAAGGTCACATACCTGATATCATCCTAGAGGACTATAAAAGTAAATAATACAGGTGAGATCTACAAAATGAGACTAAAGTACTTACCTAGAAGTAAGACCTATTGAATTCTGTAGGGTTTAGTTTTGAGCAGTCGACTGATATAAATTGAACTGCAGCTTGCAGATAGCAATTTAGTCTTTGTGAGATAAATTATGTGATTTCTTGTCCAAATCCACAATTTAAACAATGGGAAGAGGGGAGATAACAATAGTAGTTTAAAGGCATCTGATTTGGAAGTTTGAGATCAGTTCTACTTTCCTTTTTTTTCTGAAATGCTGATAATAACTTAAAATAGCATAAAGGCATTAAAATCCTGTTTTGTATATACATTCTTATACTATTTTATTTTTGTAAAATAAGATTAGGGACTTGGTGCCAAAATTATAACTTTCCCACTTCTTTAGAACTGATAAATGCTACCCTGAAAGCATGAAAACCTTTACTTCTCTCTTAATGAACACCACACTAAATCAGTTTTCAGGAGCATTTTCAAAATAATATTTTACTACATAATACTCCCATCACTAAACATTGCAATGGATGGCCTTTGTTATTTGGGATACAATAGGATTGGTATAAGAAACATGTAAGTAATTATGAGCATTCTTCCTCTGGTTTAATATAAAATTCATTTTACTTGTAAGTAAAATTTACTTGAAAAGGAAACTAGTTCTCTTCTTGAGTAAATGGTTTTGAAATTTGCTGGTGGTAGTCAGAAATATGGGGGGGGTTGGCTTCAATTGAGACAGGATAGTGATCCCTAAATAACTGCTACAGAATTGTAACCAGCCACAAATAAATCCCTTAAGAAAACACTGCATATGCAATAATCCTAGATATACCTCGGACATCTTTTACCTCTTCTTCAGATACCTTTTGGAATTGTCTCTGCTCTGCAATCTGTCAGAGAAAACATGGGGTGCACAGAAAGGAGGTGAGGAGGGACACAAGTTTAAATTTGCAACTATCATAAGAAAGCAACACCTAGTCTGATTGCCATGCAATGTAGGTAACGAAGTTTATTCCATTCAAGCCTATAGTTGAAAATATAGTATTTTCTTTATGCATGAGAGGGGCTGAATTAGATACCCCAAAATTTCAATTCAGAGTACAGTGGGATGCAAAGGTAAATCTGTATGGGAATGCCCAATTGTGAACAGCTTCCATTAAATATCAAATATTAGATATCAATATCAAAAATATATTCTATATGCTTTTCATTTCTTTATTGATATACAGTATTGTACTCTCAATGCACACAACTATTCACAACCCAAACAACATAATATGCTTAATACTACTGAGTAAATTTATATATAAAACTACATTGTATTCTGGAATAAATATACAATTTACTTGGAGTTGAAGGAAAAATTGCACAATTACGTCCATAATTCTATTAAATTCAGAGAAAACACTAAACATGATGGAGTTTAATCATGGCTTGAAATATTCAGTATAGTGGCACTTTTCTTGAAGAACAGAAAGGATATTCAAAATAGGTTGGAAAAGTTACTGCACATGCGCAGTCACAGCATCTCATGATAAAGTAAAGCAGCAGACAGTTTGGTTGATCATGCAGGGATGTTCTCAAAGCATCATATTTCAAACAGCATTTCTGGAGATTTAGTTGGGGATATGAATGGAGCATTAACTCTGCACAATGAAAATCTAGACCCATTTCTGGAAACAAACATCTCTGCTAATATTTTGCTGAACTGTTAAAATGTTAATTTAAAACAGTCTCTCAGGTTCAATCAATATGGATGTGAATGTGGATTTATGACAGAGATCCTAGCAACGGGAGGGGGGAATGGCATGTAAATGTGGTTAGAAGCCATCTACAAGAGCTCTGGCTGATAGAGAAACAAGGAGTTTTGAAGAGCTGAGTTACGCCAGCCAAGACTATATGAAGGAGAAAAAGGAGTGTCGTTTGTTCAAAATGGGCTCTTCTGAAGAAATGAAAAGCTATTGAAGGAAAATCAGGGAAATAACTGATCTTGTCGTAAATTACGAGGATGAAAGAATAGGCAAATTCTACAATATTATCACCCCAACATTTTATAGGCTACATAAAAACAAAAGGGGAAAAAATCAAGGATAAAAGTGAACATGTTTTATTTTTTCCCCTTCACGTGTATGCATAGTGTTATTGATTTCCCATAGTTAACCTGCTATTTGTAGCAGATCGTCAAGGAAGGTGGTGAAAGTGAGCTACTTTCTTATTTTCCAGTAAGCTAATAGGAAGTCAGTGCTCAATGTAATTACTATCAACAGCGGACAGCTCCTGGTGCTGAAAGGAGAAGGCAGCTCAAACATCCTTTCCAGGAGGAGGGGAGAAATCACAACAAAACTGAACGAGGTGACAAGCACTCCGAAAAACACTATCTGCGAACAATGGCAGCCAACTCCAAATCCCTCCATAATCACATTAATGAGATTAATCAGTGAATTAGCAGCAGTCAAATGTCAGGGTGGCAAGGAGGAATCCAACCAAGCTTGGTAATTAACTTTTATGGGGGCAGGGAAAGAAAACCAAGTGCATTACCTCTGATGGTTTTTCCTTTAAAATATTGTATTTTTTCTTCCATCCTTCTTTACAAGGCATTTGAACTCGATCACAGCTTACACAAAATGAAAGTACTATACCTCAAATAGTTAAAAAGCAAGCTCTCAGACATTCACAAAACTGTTAATTTTTTCAAGCTAGTGCAGCTGTTATCAATTGAGGAAAGTAGGATTTTTCATGCTTCCCCTCTCAATCTGTTCAGCTTTTATGATTAGACATGCAATCCTATACCACTTACCTGGGAGTAAGCTTTATTGAAATTAATGGGTCTTACTTTTGAGCTTACATATAAGATATCCAGCTTAATATATTAATAATAAAAATATGTATTATTATTAACCATAAGTTATTTCAAATATATCTGTTTTTGCAATTGACTGATGGTGCCAATGACAATGGTGTTCCTTCCATGCACCCAGGGCGCCTACTACTATTGGTACTATCTTTTTTTTTCCCTATAGTCATTCTACTTCTATTTGCAGGTCTCTCTCTCTCTCTCTCTCTCTCTGTAATTTTCTCCAATTCTTTCCAGGTGTTGGAATGTACACTATTCAGACTTTATTGCCTTTCTTATCAATAATTGCCAAGTCTGAAGTGTTATGAGGCAGGTGCCTGAATCTTCCAATGAACCATTGTTGATATTTTGCTATGCCATTGTTTGTAGCCAGTCTGTGCAATCTTCTTGCATCAGCTAACTAGGGGGGTCCACTGTTCAGCTTCTTTTCAGAGGCCTTCAGTTTCTTTTTTTTTAATGTTCCAAGTCACTGGCAGGTTTTATCATTTTATTAATTTAACTTATTCAATTTTATTATTACTGACTTCCAATTACTCAGAGAGGACACAAATAAAACTTAAAAACAAGGAAAAATATGACAATAGACAAAACTGAAGAATAAAGATGACAAGGATGACAAAAAACTGGATGGAATAAAAATAAACCCACAGAATCCAAAGGGGGCGACACTCAACCTCACCAAGGAACTTCAGGAAGCTGAACTTTTTGTAAAACAGTAAAAATAGGGGCATTGCATATATTGCGAAAGAAAATTTACAAAATTGGCATGGAGATACTTTTTATTTCGACATTTTAAAAATGATAATTATATTGGGTTGTAGTCAGTCATAGCCATTATTGCCTGATTGATTATAATGGGTCTACTTAAGTATGACCAGGTTTAAAACCAATTCATTGTCTCCCTATTTTATGTACAGCAGTAACAACTTTGTTCCAGGACCATTTCAGAGAAACAAAACTTAAATTACATTTTGGCGTGTCATCTTTTTATAGCAAATTCAGCAAGATCGATTTAGTATTAATGAATCATTCTATAAATGCATAAATCTGTTGTACAAATAAATCTAAATAAAAAATTCAAATATTTATCACATAGACCAATTTTATGATATATTGTAAAATCCCAACCGTTTTTAGAATGAAGACTGCCAAAACCAAGAATTTAAGCAAAATAGCTGTAATTTCATAGTGATGACTTAATTATATTATATTTCACTATGAAACTGAAATATAGGCATTTACTGTTTTGACTTGTTGACAAATAGGTAGGTCAGCAAACTTTACCAGAGCAGTTTTAAAACCCTGTATATTGGTCTAAAAAGCATAATCTGGTTTTAGTCACGATAAATGTAAACTGTGAACTTAGTGCTGTATAACAAATGTATTTAAGTTCTTATTTTAAGGAAATGTAATTTTCAAGTGATGTAGGAATATCTGTGCAGTTTTGCCTCATTTGTTTTGTTATTAAGCAGTTAATGTGCAGCATGCATAATTTGACATAAGCAAGATGCTTCATTCATGCAAGATAATACTTCGATAGAATTATATTTTGCCATATTACTTTAGATCTTCCTGAGTCCTCTGGATAGCCCTGCAAAATAAGAGAAATGGTGGGGGGTGGGGGGGCAGGGAGGAGGAGAGTAAACAAGGCAAGAATGAAACATTCCAATAAGTGAAGCAAAACTAGGTAAAGTAAGATCTAGAGTTCTGGATTACTTCAGGGAATCATCCCTCAGTTGAACACAGTCCACAACCTTCATTTACTACCATCATAAACAAATTATATGGAATATCAAAATGGTAAAGGAAAACAGGGAGGAAAAAGATAAAAGAAAAAGGAACAATACAAATTCGAAGCACAGCATGAAGGATCCCCAGAAAACTTCATTTTCCCCCTTCACTGATTGCTAAAAAGAAAGCCCATACTTTGGGGGGGGGGGAACTGAACACTTCTCAAGTAAAAAATGGAGGAGTGCTTGAATGCTGAAGAGAAAAACAGCCTTCTCTCACATACACTCTAGTGTGCAAGTATGTAGTGCAGTGGGGGGGGGCAGCAGAGCAGTAACATCTCACTGGCAGGGATGACAAATTCAGAACGAAAGCTGAGTAGGCCTAAAGGGATCTGCTTTACTTCCACAAACACCCCTTAATGCACATACTCTCCCCCTCCTTCTCTCCATGTACTCTCCCTCCCCCTCTACTTTTTTTTTTCACCAGCTCCAAATCCCCGGCATATGACCTTCTGTTAAATAGATAAAAAAAATTGCTTATCAGTCATGCAAATGAGGCTGAATTCATTTTCCACAACAGATGGCCTCATAGATAATGATGATGGAAGAGAGAAAATTGAATGTCTCTCACAAGGTGGTCATGGCAACCGAGAAGGGAATAATATCAATAATAAGCCTGGCTGCATAATAAGGTTGTCAATCCCACAAATCAAAGTCTCTGGCTGAATCAGGTAGCCCACCCACCCACCCCCCAGTTACTTATCAGGTAGAAAGCAAGGAAGGAAGGTAGGAAGGAAGGAAGGAAGCGAGGAAGGGCTGCAAAGGAACAAAAAAAAAGAACCAACCCACGTCAGCAGATGGGAGGTACACCGGGCAATTCCTCCGAGTTCAGAGACAAGGAGAGGTCTCCCCAGATCTCCCTCCTTTTCTTCTAATTGTGCGTTATTTCATTATTGGGGCAGCGGCGGTTTTCCTTAAAGAATCTCCTCCCTCCTCCCTCCCTTTGACTCAATCCCCCCTCCCCAAAAAGGCAACTGAAAAATGCTAGGGCTTTCAACTGGGTCTGCCAGCTTCCCCGCCCGGTCTTTGAGGTCGAGAGGGTCCTGAGGCCGCAGCAGCAGCCCGCCCCAGGGCGATCCCGACGGAGGGGATTAAAATGAGAGCGGCAAGGTACAGGTACCGGCAGAACTCGGAAGCCTGCCGCCGATCCGATGCCCTTCGCCTGGCAAAGCAGCCTGTGCAATGTAGCATTTCCCCATGATGGCTTCCCGTTCGTCTTTTTCGCCACCTCCCTTCCCCCCCCCTCCGCCCCGGAAAGAT
The DNA here is from genome assembly GCF_947247035.1 of Vipera ursinii. Taxonomy (NCBI): domain Eukaryota; kingdom Metazoa; phylum Chordata; class Lepidosauria; order Squamata; family Viperidae; genus Vipera; species Vipera ursinii. Next base: position 221,761,927 of record NC_139512.1, on the reverse strand, counting down.
GAAAAGGGCTGAGCAGCACCAACCCGCTCCTCTGCCCCCTCCTCCCCATAATAGTTCTGATTTCCCCTTCCTTCTTTCCCTCCGTCTCCCCCCTCCACACGTCCTTAATTGTATATTGTTCACAGCTACAGTCTGTCAGGCTGACAAGCAGTTATTGTGAAAAGCTTCCTTTCCGGAGTTTTCTCTCTCCCTCCCCCTCCCCCCCCATCAAAAAAATCCGCTGGAAGACGCTTCTATTAACATGCTGGAAGGAATTATTGCCAGCTATTAGATGGAATACACATTTCGTGGAAAAGGATGGGAGGAACCAGCCTGAATAATTTCAACGCCACATCCTTCTGTAGGGAAAGGAATGCAGAAAACACGCGTGTGGGTGTGGGTGGGCGAGGAGTGGTGGAGCGAGAGAGACTAGGTATCTAATGTCGCCGATTAGGCACCACGAAGCATCGCCTCCGCTAATTGAAAAAGCAACTTGTTACTGCAACGCCCTTGCTGTGTGTGTCCATCATGCACATTCAAGATGCATAAAACTCCAGGGATGTCCTAAAAGCTCAGCTATCTCATTGGAGGAGGGGGGCTGTCGAGCCTGAGGAAAAGACAAATAAACCTTCCGCATTAGGCAGAGATATGGGCAGAGAGAAGGGAAAAGGTGTCATTCGGTGGTTCCGTTAAACCGTTGATTTTGTTTGAACGGGCGTTATTTAATCACCTTTTTTTTGGACGTACTTCCTACATCAAAGCGGCTTGCCATAAAAATGATATTTCTTCCAAGTGTGCCAGATATTTTGACGGTGGATGAAATGGTTTTTTTTTTCTTTCCCAGCTGTTGTGAGCCATTATAGGCACATCTTGATTAAAAACCCAGTGCGCGTGCGCCTCTCCATTGGTGTGCCTCCTACAGCCTACAGCTATAAGCGTGCTGCGCACATAAACCGTTTCTATTTATATGCTTAGACGTATACATCCAAAACGGACGCATACATCTCAGTTGTGTATGCACCCGCTTTGGTTTCTTTTTAAGCCACGTACCCGCGTCTTTCAACCTATGTGAGTAGCCCATACGAAGACCTAGGGGCATCTTCTGTTTGCACATGCTCGTTTTCGCTCTACGATACTTCTCAATCCATCTCTCTCTCTCTCTCTCTCTCTTTCGGCTTTTCCCTCTCTTTTTCTTTCTGCCTACCCTCCAGCTGGGTTGCTGTTACCACTATGGCATGAACTAGAAATCAATAAAAAGGTAAAGGTAAAGGTTCCCCCGCACGTGCATGCTAGTCGTTTCCGACTCTAGGGGCCGGTGCTCATCTCCGTTTCAAAGCCGAAGAGCCAGCGCTTGTCCGAGGACGTCTCCGTGGTCATGTGGCCGGCATGACTAGACGCCAAAGGTGCACGGAACGCTGTTACCTTCCCACCGTAGTGGTCCCTATTTTTCTACTTGCATTTTTACATGCTTTCGAACTGCTAGGTTGGCAGAAGCTGGGACGAGTAACAGGCGCTCACTCTGTTACGCGGCACTCGGGATTCGACCCGCCAAACTGCCGACCTTCTGATCGACAAGCTCAGCGTCCTAACCCACTGACCGATGCTCTAATGCAGGGGTCTTCAAACTTGGCCCTTTTATGGCTTGTGGACTTCAACTCCCAGAATTCCTCAGCCAGCTTTGCTTTGCTGGCTGAGGAATTCTGGGAGTTGAAGTCCACAAGTCATAAAAGGGCCAAGTTTGAAGACCCCTGCTCTAATGAAAGCTCCGATCAGAAAACCCAGCCGCAGTCGGCAGCTCTTAAAACCCGAAAGCGCGCGCGCACCCGCGCGCGCCCGCAAAATTTCAATGACGTCTGAGCAGCCTTTCACCTGATTGGGCGCCGCATCGGATGTTCTGCGGAGCAAAGAATAGGAATCGTTTACAGTCTACTTCCATTTAAAAAATAATAATAATAATAATAAAAAGGTCGTTCGTATTTTCCTGTCTCCAGGAGACCGAGGGCTGATTTGCCATCGCCATCAAGCTACATACTGTCAGCGAGCGAGGAAAGGTTGCTGAGGCGAGCGCGTGTCGTCACGGAGGAGGAATCGATTCCTTCCGCCACCGAGACGGAGCTTCGTTATAAATGGCCGTGACACCCCGAGTTCCGTTTCGCATTGAACGGGGCGGGTGATTCCGAAGCGCCCGCAACTAAGCAAAAGGGCAGCGGATGTGATATTTTTAAATAGGCTTAAAGGAGTGGTTCGCTGCCTCCCGGCCTTGTAACCCTCTAACATTGACTCAGATTCACCTTGTTCTCTTCCTATTTTTTTCTTTCCTTACTCGGCGTCGTCTGCACAAGGGCAGACCCCCATGACGTCCATCTGCTAACCCTCGGGGGTTACTGATGTAATTCCCGTGGCTGCATTTCAGCAATACTCGAGTTTGCAAATGCAAAGCCCGGCTTTCCACGCCCTTCCTCGTATCAGTTCACCTCGCGCTGGATCGGGCTTAGCAAAGGCGATCTAGCGTTTCCAACCCCCAATCCCATCTTTATTCTCTTTAGGAAGGTAGTATCTCTTCCAGCAGTTCCGCAGCCCGCCTCCCATCTGCACCGTCCTCCCTCCGCCTCTTTCCCGGTCTCCTCCCTCTTCCCCAGCCTGTAAATGTATTTCAACCTCAGGGTATTGACAACAACCGCCCTCGGATCAGTCTGGCTCCAGCGAAGCATTTATATTCTTCCTTCCAATCCATCCCGCTCTCCCCCCCCTCCTCCCTCCCGCGCATCTTATTGCAGAGATGATGAGCGAACGCCAGCCCCAGATCAATTCTGAACAGCAGAAAAAGGAGAAAAAAAAATCTCGGGAAATGAATGAATCATCAGGCCACATTGCAACGACACAAGTCGCATCCCCGGCTGCTTATGCCGGCTCTTTTCTTTTGGCAAGTCAATTTCCTCTTGCCGCCGCTCCTGCACGGCGAGGGGGGGGGGGAAAGAGGGACGGCGCGAAGGGAAGCTAACCAAACGCAGCCTGGGAATACCCTGGTTTAATTCCAGGAAGCATTTCACCTTCCTCTAGTTAGTCCTATTTGCCGGGAGGCTTCTTCCTTATCCTCTTTCCGCTCCCGCCGGCGGCTCTAAGCGCGTTTGTCCCCCGTTTCTATTTTTCTATTATTTATAGCCACTATCACGGCTGCTCTTCTGCTTGCAAGCGCCAACCCGCCTCCCCCTGAAGAGAGGCTGCCCTGGATAGTCTCCTCGCCCCTCGATTTGGTTAGGTTTCCAACCCCACCGCCACCCCACCGCTTTGTACGCCAAGACGACGAGATTTGGGGGGGCGCCGAGCAGCAGCCATTTTGAGCTCACCGCATGCCTATTGAAAACGACGGAAGGAGGCCTTTCCTTAAAGGTTTAGGGACTTAAATCCTCAGTCTAGCCGTTTGTAATAGAAGCGGGTAGTAGATCTGGTATCGAGTTGGTGACTGACCTAAATAAAGTTGAGTTGTCCAATGGAGGTAGCCCTTTAAAACACCCAGGCGTCCCTCAAGGTAGGGTTAGGGAGGTGGGTGACACATAATCACACGTCGACACGGGGAAAATGCTTTTTGCTTTGTTTTTTTGTCTTCCAGCCAGCTATTTTGGTAGGTGAGGAGCACACGTTGCTCGCTAACCAGCCTTCGTGTCAGTTCCTCCGCGCTAGGAAGCGCAATGGAACACGTTGCTCAGGCAATTTAAATTCTAGGGCTAGGCGAAGAAAGAAAAAGGCTTTGTTTCCTGGGTGAGTCGGATGACAGGAACCAACCGTAGGATGGACATTGTAAAAGAACCGCGTTGCTGCAAAAGTCAGAAGTCCCCCGGCACCATGAGCCGGGCTGCAGCTGGCGAATGTTGGATGTCTTTTAATAAAACGTGCAAGTCGAAGAAGGTGTTATCAGTCATTTGATTTTTTTTGGGGGGGGGGAAGGAAAGGGAAGCAACCTTGTGAATTTTGCGCGGGGTAGAATCATTTGCGGAGGAAGCAGCGCTATTCGCGCATATGGCCGGAACAGCTCACTGGCACGGCTAGTTTAACGACGGTGCTCCGGCAGAACGGTACGTGCAGAAGCGGAAGTGTTAAGCAGAACTCCCGGAGTCCCACAGCGACTCCCCTCGCACCCCGCCACGCTGCGGCAATGGAGGGCGAGGAGGAGGAGGAGGAGGAGGAAGGGAGGATCGGGAGCACACAGCCCCTCTTCTAGCTGCAACGTAGGCTTTCAAACCCCACGGAAATGTGGCCAGCAGAAAGGCCGGGAAAGCCGCTAGGGTTCCCCAAGGGCTCGGCTTTCACTACTCCGGCCCCTCCTCGCCCTACTTTCATCTGTAGCTGCCGCGAAGCTCCTCCTCCTGTCCGTTCCTCCCTGCCTATCTTGCTTGCCCGCCCGTCCGCCCCTCCTCTGCTGCAGCTTTAGGGGACTCCTTGCGGCACGTGAAGGTTTGCTGAAGTGGGGGGGGGAGGCTGCTGGGTCCCTGTGATCACGAGCCCCAAGGAGGGTCGCCTCCCTAGCCTGTGTTTTTACTCCCCCGGCTAGACGGGACAAAGGATTCAGATGGCCAAAGGGAACGTGGTTAGCTATCCTATACTCTAGTCTCAAAGTGGCTTGGCTTCCCTAGCGTATGCCAGCATCAAATGCAGGATAAGAAAATACGTTAGAAAATACGTTTTTTAAAAAAGGTATATCTGTGGAAGAATGGTGCTTCTTTTCGCCATGTGCTCTTATCGTTTAAATTCCTATCTGCTTTGTGTTAGATTAATACCCTGCTGATGATACGCCAATTACACAATATTTTATCTGTTTTGTAGCCCTTTATTATTTTTACAAATAACTCAAGGCTGCAAACATGCCTAATGCTCCTTCCTCCTGTTTTCTCCATAAAAACAGCCCTGTGAAGTGGGTTAGGCTAAGAGAGAGTAACTGGTCTCCAGCTTTCTAACCTGGTGCCTTAACCACTAGACTAGACCAAACTGGCTCTGTGTTCTCTTATGCTAGCATAGGCGTCTGGTGAAGTGTGTTTTCAATTAATTTGTTTTGTATTTTCTGCTATGTTTTTAGCTGCCTTTGTTGGAAAGGCAGGTATGTCAATCCAGGACTAAGACATTCAGGGCAGGTGAGAGACCTGCCTGGTTCGAACTAGTAGACATATGGATATTTTATCTGGTAATTTGCCAACCCAGCTTTGAAGCATAACTAAAATATAACAGGATTTAACATCTAATATAACAGGAGTTCAACAACGCATCATAACACTTTTAAGACATATTTGTATATAAATACATGTTAAAAGTCTGGATGCAGAAGGAGAGATGGTGTGAAGGGGGTGTCGTCATCTAAGAAATGAAGAATGGTCTTTCTGCTCACACCTTACTTCCTGCAGTGTTCAGAAATCCATTTCTGTTTGGTGCACTCTTCCCTAAATAGTTTCACTCAATCTGGTGATTATAACAACTATGTCATAGTATAAATTAATGCTTCAATTTACTTATTCTCTTCTGCCATTCTTACCCTTTTTTCTTTTTCTAATTTTTTTTAAGATACTGCAGGCAGAGAATGTTTTGACTTTAATTCATGTACAAGATGATGTGCAAACAAAACTAGAATCAGCACTCTAGCACTGACAGTGTTACCTAGTTGGTTAATGAAATGTCTGCAAGAAAACAAGCTCAGATAGCATCAAGGACCCCGTAAAGTTGATTTCAGGTCTGCTTAATTCCCAATTTTCCCAGATGAAAAAAAAATGGATCTTGATTTAAAGAACTAGTCTTGGAGGGCAACCATCCTGTTGGGAGGAGAGCTCAAGCGGGGAATTAGTATGAACTTGTTATGTAAATACAAGAGAACAAGTTGACAAACACCACCCCCCCCCTCTGTCCCTGAACGCCTTTGAACTTTATCTAGTTTTTCCCAGGCAAAAACTACCTGTATGTTTACAGGTAGATTCCTGTTTGATAGGCAGGGAACAATAATGTAGCTAGTTTACCCAGATTGTTGGGGGCAATTAAGCTGACTTTGTAATAATGCCGCTTGGGGGTGAGTGAAAAAGCCCTAATAAGCAGGCATATACATAGAATGAAGGCTACTGCTAAGCTTGTAAGCCGCCCTGAGTCTTCGGAGAAGGGCAGGATATAAATGGAATTAAAATAATAAATAAATAATAATCTTATCCATATCTTCCTAAAGGTAAGTTATATTTAGTCCTGTAGCACTCAGCTCTAGGTAAATTGCAGTAAGACGCCCAAACCATCTCATATAATAGCCCAATATAGAATTAGTTTTTCCTATAATGATGACCATGGATAGTGAAGTAATATCCTAGCCAGCAGAGAAAACCGATTGATAAACCTAAGCCCCCAAAACTGGAAGGTTGCACATTTCCCATCCCAGTTTATTTCATGGATATTAAGGCATTTATTAAAATACATCACTGAAATTTCTTAAACCACCAATGTCTTTATTTTTTAATTAATTACAAAAAGATGAAGATCATAAAATGCACAATTGTTCTGAAATTAAGCACATTAGAATCTCATTTATTTGATTGCTAAGTTTGCACAAAGGAGTCAGAAACAGTTGCTTCACAGAGCCCACTGGTACTAGTCAAGTATTTTTACTTTTAAGGCTTTAAAGCAACTGCATCCATAGAAATGTTCAACATGGCTTTACTGACTATAAATCCAAAGAATTAAATCATTTTCCAAAATTCAGGGTTTTTTTCTGAACTGGTAACTAATAGAAGAAAAAAACTGCAGGAATAAAGGAAGGAAAGCCTGTCTGCAAGCTACGTTTTTTCACTTGTTCATCCAAGATTTGAAAATATGACGACTGAAGTAGTTAGTTTAGCAAACTGACTACCGCAATAGTCATATTTTCAAATCAGTAAATTTAGAGTATTTAAAGCAGAACAGCAAAGAGCTGAAAATACTATCTTCAGATTAAAAACAAAGTGTCCGATGCCATAGCGGCTGTACAGGTGCATAGTTCTATCAAAGTTGGATTTTATTCTTGAAAAAGACTATGATACTGCTGAGAAAGATTTAGAAAAGATACTCGAGATGATGATGATGATGTTGGAAGGCACCTTGGAGGTCATCTAGTCCAACCCCCTGCTCGGGCAGGAAACCCTATCCCAGTGATGGCAAACCTTTTAGAGACCGAGTGCCCAAACTGCAACCCAAAGCCCACTTATGGATCGTCAGGTGCTGGGTGGGGGTGGCCCATTGGGTGGGCGTGGCCACGGTGGTAACGGCAGACTGGGTGGGACTAAAAAGTTCAATCAATCAATTCCAACTTTGCAAGATCTTTTTTCCCTCCCCCAAGAAGTTGAAAGTGATTGAACTTTTTTTTTGTACACAGCGGCAGAGGCCTAAAGCGAAAAGATTTTATAAAACGCAGCTGAAGGCCTAGGACTGGGGCGACGGCATGCATGCCCACAGAGAGGGTTCTGCATGCCACCTGTGGCACATGTGCCATAGGTTCGCCACCATGGCCCTATACCATTTCAAACAAATGGCTGTCCAGTCTCTTCTTAAAACTTCCAGTGTTGGAGCATTCACCACTTCTGGAGGCAGGTTGTTCCACTGGTTAATTGTTCTGTCAGGAAGTTTCTCCTTAGTTGTAGGTTGCTTCTCTCCTTGATTAGTTTCCATCCATTGCTTCTTGTCCTGCCTTCAGGCGCTTTGGAGAATAGCTTGTCTCCCTCTTCTTTGTGGCAGCCCCTGAGATATTGGAACACTGCTATCATGTCACCCCTCACTCTTGTCTTCGTTAAACTACACATACCCAATTCCAGCAGCCGTTCCTTATATGTTTTAGCCTCCAGTCCCCTAATCATCTTTGTTGCTCTTCTCTGTACTCTTTCTAGAGTCTCAACATCTTTTTTACATTGTGGTGACCAAAACTGGATGCAGTATTCCAAGTATGCCCTTACCAAGGCATTGTATAAAGTGGTATTAATACTTCACATGATCTTGATTCTATCCCTCTGTTTTCAGTTTACGAAAAGAAGGATGAAATGATAAAGAATGATGCATCTTTCCCTCAGAATTAGTCAAACAAAGCTAAGTATTGAGAGATTGAAGACAGGAAGAACTTTTTCAGTACAAAAGTACAAAATTTGTAGAAATCTTTGCTATGGATACCATGGCCACTAGCTTAGGTGACTTAAAAGTGTTAGATTGATTCATGAAAGGTCAGGTATATCCACACATTCCCCAGCATTGGCTCAAAGATTCCTTGCAAACTCTTTTTTAAAGGATACATCCTTGTGATCTCTCCGTCCAATTGCCGAGGCTACCTATCTGCGTAAGTCTTTTCTATCCTTTTCCACTTGTATTCCATGCATGCTTTGGCGAAAACTCTAGTGATGATGAGGCAAAGGCTGTCCAGCTGTTGTTAACTACTGTAGGCACCTCCTCTCTTCTGTAATTCCTGGTGACTTTCTTTATGGTTATTTTGACTTGGGCAATGGCAGAGTACCTGCCAACACCTAGTTACAGCTCTTGGTCAACTGCTTAGACGAGGCAAGAGCGACTGAGCAATCTGAGTGATAGAGCACAAGAGACAGAGGATGGAGCAATAGAGCAAGCAGCAGAATGAGAAAGAGTGCAAAAGACAAGATGAGTAAAAGCAAGTGATAGATAGCAATAGTGCAAGCGTTAGAACGAGACAAGTGAGCAAGAAGAGAGCAAGTGAGAGAGAAAACAGAGCAAGTAAGATGAGTGTTAAGAATGTGAGATGGGTCAGAGAAAAACTGAGGGAGCGGAAGCTGGACAAAGAGGGAAAAAGTGTGCGTGTGAGAGAGAACCTGTGGATTCTCTCAGGTATCATCTGGGTGAGAGAGCCTCTTCCCCGTTTATCAGGAGGCCCATTTTACCCCCATGTTAGCTTTAGACAGATAGTTAAAACTGTGGATCTAACTCAGTCAAAATTCTTACTTCCCAATCCCAAACCTACTGCAAGTTAGGGGGAACTGTTGGATGCTTATTCTGCTGCTATCTTAATTAGTCCCATAGGAAACTGTTAGGTAGTACCACATACCAGCCTCATTGCCAAGACAATTCAACTATTGCAACTAAGCAAATTACAATTGCGTTCTTTTGTGCTCGGCCCCAAACTGCAGAAAGCCTGTGAACTTGGTTGTCTAACAAACCTGAAGACTTATCAATAATTTCTAATCATCGTGACTGTTATTTTTTGTAAAGGAAACTGTATGGCTGCCAGTAGTTGTTATCAGGGAAAGAGAAAAGGTGTGACTCTTGTTCTGCATTTAGGTTTTGTGGCTAACTGCAGTGAGGACAGGATTTGGATACATCTCTGGCCTGATCCAGGGATCTTTTTATTAGAAGATAGACAGAGACGTAGTCAGGCTGATTTGAGCAGACTTAATTAGCAGCAGGAGCTGCAATTCCAAACACCTTTTGTTATAATTCATTTTTATTTGTTATTTTATGATGTCTTATGAATATATAGAAAAACCTGTGAAATGTTATATACATTTCAGAACATTTTCCCATTAAAATTCTGAAACCTATTCAAAGTATGATAGCATTCAGTGGCTATAAATATTAGGGCTGGTTTAAAAAAAACATCAATAAAACAGCTCATTTTATTTATAAAAAAGATGTTAGCCCAATATATAACTTTATCAAATTACTTGCTTTGCTTTCTTCAACCCATCGCATGTCACCTTATGAAGATGGATCCCTGCCTCATCACAAGTGGGCATAAATCTGTCACCTCCTCTGAATTGAGTTCTCTCACTCTCAAGCAGGTTTGAGAAAAAGCCGCAGAATAAGGATGACACTGCCTCATTTGCCCAGTATAAAATGAAACTTCTCATTCCCAGCCTGTACCAGCTGTGGCTAATCCACAAAATTGGACACACACTGACTTTGGTCATAAACTGAAGAGCTCCTTTAGGCATGGTACAAAGGCGCACACACCAAAGTGAGAATTTTTCTCTTTAAGCTGATACCACAAACCAGGTTTGAAAATTTTGCTGAGTGGCGGTGCAGCTTTGGAATAGGGCATTTTAACAAAATTAAATACCAGTTACAGATTGGTAGACTTAATCACTTTAAGGTGGTCATTAATTAACTGGAGAGCAAATTCTGTTAAGTTCACATTCAAACGCGTGTGTTTTTAAAATTCAGGTTATTGCAATATCTTATTTCCCTATGATAACATTAAATTCAAAGCAACTTACAATTTTTTTTAAAAAAAAGTTGCAGCTTTTTTTAGGGAAATAGATTGAAAGATGGAGGTTTCTACTAAAATTGTAGAACATTTTATATCTGAGCAAGTAACAATAATCCCCAGTGAACCATTTATGAAGCAGGACCATCACCTCTGAATCCTAAATATTAGACACAAGTTTTAAAAATACAAGATCTTCATGCTCTGCTTTCGAGGATAATTAGATTGCTTACTGCCCATTATGGTTACTTCTGTGTTTTCAGCATATTCATTTAAATATTCATTTAAAAAGTATCTATACAGACTTATATACAGTACCATATATGTATGTACGTATGCATTTCTTCTGGTATCAACATAGCATTTAGAATAAGTATTTACAATAAGATATAGAGACATATTTTTAATTTTTTTACCTACAGTAAAACACCTTAAGCAGAACAAGAATTTATCAGGCAAGTGTAAAACATAGGGATTTATCTAAAATGTATTTTTTTCTCAAATCAATGATATATGTCTAGTCAGGATACAGTATGACTATCTTCACCATGTTGCTTTGTAATACGGTATTAGTAGAGACCCAAATAAGACAGTACTACTGCTACAACTACTACTGCTACAACTACTGTTATCCTTGGTTTTGTTTATCCAACTTCACATCATCATGCTTTCCTTTCAAACATAACATCAGTCTTATTTTCCTTAAAAATAATGTTTAGATTGTACTAGGGTTTGTTTTCATTTAGATTTTCTCTGTTCATTTATCCCTCCTATATGTCATTATTTTTAGTGGCTTCCTTGTATAACTGAATAAAATTGTAAATAACACATGGCTGTTTAAATAACATACACTTGCATGTAAATAATAACGCTTTCCTTTTGTTCTTGAAAACAGTATTATTGTCCCAATCCATATTGACCTTTCCTTCCCTCCTTTCCACACCATTTGTCTGCTGCCCACTTCACCAGATTCTGACCACTTTACTACAGGGATAGATAAATAAAATCTAAGAAGGGCTACATGTCACTTAACAGCTGAAAACATCACCCTCAAGTGCAATAGCATCCCATATTCTTTCAACTCATCTTCCAAAGTCTTGATCAAGGTGGGTGGTTTTCATCTGTGACCAGAATGTCATGGAAGAGTGGGCTGTTCTCATCTCTGGGAGGAGGAAATACCAATGGTTGGCACCATTGCAGAGAAAGCTTGTTTCCCAGCTGCCATCCCCCTGACCATCTGGGGAGTGTGATCACCAACTGTTTCCCCCCAGAAAAGCATATGCAGGACAGAAAGCTTCTGCTTGGAGAAGGCAGTCTCAGAAGAAGTCAGGGACTCTAGGCCATACAGTAGAGGAATTTATTGGTCATAATCAGCACTTTGACCTATTGGAGACCTATTGGTAGGCAATGCAATCCTTGCAAGATGGGTATGCAGATAGTCTTTGGGTTACGACCACTCATTCAGTAATCACCCCAAATTATGAGAGTGCTGAACAAGGGAGATTTCAGACTAGTCTACAAAGTTGGGGCTGTCATGTCCCCACAGTCACATGATCATCATCTGCAGTCTTCCCTGCCAGTTTCTTAACAAAGCAAATTCCCACAAAGGAAATTTCCAGGGATCTCATATGCTATAGCACTCCCTTGCCTTCTCCACCCCAGCACTCACCTGTGGCCCTTGCCAGCCGCCTGCTCTTCCCAGTGCCTGCCTGCTGCTCTTGCCAGCCAACCTATGCTTCCCAGGACCTGGTGGAACCCCCAATCCCTCTGCACCCTAGCTGGGACTCCTGGTTAGCAACCCATACAGTCATGGAGTTATGACAGGAAGTGCTGCTGTTGTACTCTGCTGTTAGCAATGTAGTCATATGATGACATGCTTCACATCGATTAAGGGTAGCAATCCCAGTCCCAATTGTCATTGCAACCCAAGAACTACCTGTAATGCTGTTGAACCCGGACTGATCCATCAGAAATTACACAGCCACATTTTGAAGCCCCTTCAGCTTCAGAATAGCCTTCAAAGCAGTGCATTTAAGTGATCCAGATAAATGATTAGGATATGAGTGGCAATTGCCAAAGGCTCATGTTTCAAGAATGGTTGTATCATCCACATCTGCTTAAAGGATTTTCTAACTCTGGTCTCCACCTGCTCTTTGAGCAGAGCTTGAATCCTGGAGAAATTCCAGATCTTCACACAGTTCCTTCCAGAGAAATGTGATTGTGAACCTACACAGTTTATGCTGCATCCATTTATATGTGCACTTCAGTGTACCCACTCTTCTGTGCAAGCTGTGGATGGATATTGATGAGCTGAGTTAAATTCACAAAGCCAGTTTTCATGAATAAAGCCCTACACGCATGAACATTCCTGTACAATACCGTATAGCATAGGGCCAGGTTACTTAAGGGACAGCCTTTCATTCTACAATATCAGGCAGAGTGGGCATGCTCCAGGTCCCACCAATTAAAGAGTGCCATCTTGTGGGGTCCCAGAGCTGTGCTTTTACAGTGGAATATCCTTCCCCTGGTGGTTCATCTAGGGCAGGGGTAGGCAACATTGGCTCTTTTATGACTTGTGGACTTCAACTTCCAGAATTCTGGGAGTTGAAGTCCACGAGTCATAAAAGAGCCAACGTTGCCTACCCCTGATCTAGGGCTAGGCTGAACGTTAGAAAAGGTCTGAAAACCTGGCTTTTCAAACAGCTCATATGATAAGTAAAGGAGGAGTTATTGGCATTTAGATGCACCAAATTTGCTGATGTGGTGCTCTATGTGTTCTATACATCTTCTGTATATCACCTGGAACCTTTCAATTTATCAGCCTCTAATTAAATAATAAACTATGGGAGTAGCCACTTTACTCTGCCTTTTTACAAACCCAGCAAAAAGCCATTGTGTTAGATCTTTATTTTTGCATAAGGAGGAAGAGAAGATGATTCACTATGGTAGTAAAACCAACCACTACTCAGTCTGCTGGGTCGCAAAGCTCAATACCAGCAGTTAAGTGTCTCCACTTGCAAAGCTCAGCGTTAAAAAAAGGTGTAAGAGGATACAGAGTATTAAGCCACAATTGTAAACATAAGGTAAAGGTAAAGGTTCCCCCACACATGCGTGCTAGCCGTTTCCAACTCTAGGGGCCGGTGCTCATCTCCATTTCAAAGCCGAAGAGCCAGTGCTTGTCTGAGGACATCTCCGTGGTCATGTGGCTGGCATGACTAGACGCCAAAGGCGCATGGAACGCTGTTACCTTCCCACTGTAGTGGTGCCTATTTTTCTACTTGCATTTTTATGTGCTTTTGAACTGCTAGGTTGGCAGAAGCTGGGACGAGTAACAGGCACTCACTCTGTAAACATAAAGTCCAGCAAACCTGCAAAGTCAACCCAGTAATTGTGGCATTTTCATTCCACCCTAAAATTATCAACAAGGCACAAAAGTACACAAAAAATACCAAAGTACAAGAAATCAACAAGGAGCCCTTTGCATTTATAGTAGCCTCCTGAAAGGTCAAAACAGAAAAGAACCAAAAGCATGCACAAAGACATGATTTTTGCACTCACAATGTGCACTTTGAAAATGTCAGCAATACTTGCCTTATGCACAGTCAAAGATGCCCATTTGTATTTGCCCAAATCTAAGTAGGCAGCAATCACAGCAAAAACTCAGGGCTGTAGGTTATGTTGGACAGCTGAAAAAGATCCTGGAAGAAGACTATCCTTTCCATTTTATTGCCCAGAAAACAGCTCTGAAGTCATTACAAATCATGCTAACCTTAGTTCATAATGACTACATCCATGCCGTTGTCCTTGCAGTATAAGAATCATGGCTTGCCATACAATCCTTAACAAGCTCTGTTTCCGAGTCAATCTCTATCAATGCAAGATATATCCGTTTAATATGTGCTGGTCCCTGAGTTCTAATCTGCTTTATCAAATTTTCATCAGTCATTGTAAATCCATTTTTCTGGTCTTCTTTCCACCTGGCCCGTAATTGCATATATTGAAACCAAGTTTGAACAACCTTCTCTTCTCGCAAGAGGCTATATGATTTCAAACACCAAACATTCCTTTCCAGGCTTAAAATTTCCTTGTACGTAGTCACATCATGTTTGAAACCAGCATGTATATTTTCTATTGCGTGTTTTGGAATTGCCCACTATGGTATCTTGCTGCTTAGCTTATGTCTATACTTCTTCCAAACTCTCAGCAATGCCTGTCTTAAAATATGCATCCTAAACACAGTATCTACCTTCTTATCATACAACAAATATGCATGCCAGCCAAACAACAAATCATGGCCCTCAAGATTTAATAACCTCAATTGCGTCAAATTAATCCAATCGCTTATTCCTACTAATGCAGCAGCTTCATAATATAATTTAAAATTAGGCAATTTAAGGCCACCTCTCTCACGAGTATCCTGCATAATCTTAAGTTTAACTCGTGGCTTTTTCCCTGCCCACACAAATTTATTGATACCACGCTGCCATTCCTCCAAGTTAGAATCTTTCTTAAGAATCGGTATCATTTGAAACAAAAATAAAAATTTGGGCAGGACATTCATTTTCACTGCTGCAATCCGTCCCAACAAAGACAATTGCAATTTTTGCCAACTCTCCAATTCTTTTTGAATTTTCCCCCATAGTTTTTCATAATTATTTTTATATAGCTTTGTATTAGAGGGCGACAAAATCACCCCCAGATATTTAACCCTTTTAACAATCTCAAATCCAGTTAATCCTTCTAAGAGAGCCTTCTGTGAAACTGTCATATTTCTAGCCAAAATTTTAGTTTTCTGTGTATTTACTTTAAATCCAGAAACCTTCCCATATTGTGTTATTATCTCCATCAGGTCCACAACAGAGTTCTCTGGCTGGGTCACTGTAACAACCAGATCATCTGCAAATGCTCTCAATCTATAGTCCTGATCTCCAACTTGTATCCCCTTAATTTTTTCCGAGTTCCGAATCTTAACCAATAGTATCTCTAATGTTAACACAAATAACAAGGGCGATAACGGACACCCTTGCCTTGTGCCCTTCTCAATATTACATGCTGCTGTCAGGCTATTGTTAACTATGATTCAGGCAGTTTGTTTTTGATATAATGCCCTAATCGGCTGTAAAAATTTTTCCCCAAAATCCATTTTATCTAAAACTTTCAACAAAAATTGCCAATTCAATTGATCAAAGGCCTTTTCAGCATCTAAAAAGATTAGCGCTGCAGAGATCTGGTTGTGCCTTTCCAAAAACTCTAACACATCAACTATATGTCTCACATTATTTTTCATTTGCCTACCACTAATAAACCCCGTTTGATCCCCATGAATCACCTGTTGCAGAACCCTCATCAGTCTATTAGCCAAAACCTTAGCAAATATCTTATAATCTGTATTTAAAAGCGATATCGGTCTGTAATTTTTAACTTGAGTAGCATCCTGGTCTTCCTTCGGAATCAAAGAGATAAAAGCTGTTCTCCAAGACGGTGGCACCTTTCCCCCCCTCTGAATTGTCTGAAACAGTTCCTTTAACGGCTTTATCATCTCAAATTGTAAATTTTTATAATAGGCCGCAGTCAAGCCATCCGTGCCTGGCGCTTTATCCACCTTCAGTTCCTTAATTGCTGTAAGAATTTCTTCTTCTGTAATCAGTTGATTAATCCCCTCTTTTTGTACTTGCGTAAGAACCGGGATGCTAGCATTCTCCAAGTATATATCAATATCTTTTACATTAATTTCCTCTTTAGTATATAATTTCGAATAAAAATCCACAAAAGCATCCTTAATAAGATTCTGTTGAAACACAACCCTTCCTTTATACTCAATCTTATCTATATTAGAGGCCCTTTGTTTTTTCCTCAGTCTATAAGCTAACCATCTGCCTGGTTTATTAGCGTTGCAAAAAGTATTGTGCCTAGCAAACCGCAGATTGGTTGCCACTTGATCTGCCATTAATTTATCAAATTGTCCTCTTAGCAGTCTAATAGCCTCCTTGATCTTCACATCCTCTGGATTCAAAATCAAAGCCTTTTCTTTTTCCTTTATTTCATTCTCCAGTTCTTTCCTTCTAGTTTCCACTGCACGTCTATGTCTATTATTCATATATATCAACACCCCTCTCATATAGGCCTTGCTAGCATCCCAAACCATGTCCATAGAGGTACCCTTATTCATATTAATGTCAAAAAAATCCTTCATCCGCTGTTTGCATTCTTCCACATTTCTCTGATTTCTAAACAAATTCTCATTTACGCGCCACGAGCGCCTGTCTCTTTTCTCCTTATCAATCTCCAACCAAACTGGACTGTGGTCAGAAATAGTTCTTGCACAAATCTTCACCTTTTTAGTTCTCAAAAAAAAAATCATTAGTCAACAAAATAAAATCAATCCTGGAAAAAGATTGGTGTCTGTCAGAATAAAAAGTAAAAAGTTTTTTTGTTGGGAATAATTGCAGACGCTACAGTTGTGGACACCAAGCTGATGTTGAACTTAATTACGGCGGCAAGACTTTTGATAGGCCAATATTGGAAGAAAGAGGAACTGCCGACCATAGAAGAGTGGACTTTAAAGGTTTCCAACCTGGCAGAGATGGCGAAGATTTCGGCCTATTTGAAAGATCATTCGCAAGAACGTTATATTATGGAATGGAGAAAATGGATTGAGTTTATCCAGAACAAGTATAGGGTTAAGAAGTTTTATGTAGCATTCGAATAAGTCTTCTTTCGTTTTTTTTCTTTTTTTATTCTAGTTTTTTATATATATTTAATATTGTTAAGGTGTGTCTTATCCTATATAAGCTAGAGAGTGATGGATTTTAGAATTTATAGTTGTTAGTATATGGTTGTTTATGATTGCCTTTTTATATATATATACCTTGTATTTAGCTCTGGGAAGTCGGGGGGGAGGGGGGGTGGAGGGAGGGAGGTTGGGGGGAGGTAGGGGGGGAGCAGGTAGGGGGAAGGGGTTTTTTTAAAGGAAAACTGTATTTTAAAACTTTTCAATAAAAAAAAAAGAATCATGGCTTGCTACTGCCTTCTGGGATTGTTTAAAGGATATTTCCCAGTCTAGTCAATACTCCTGGAATTCCCAGGTACTTCTTATCCCTGTATTGAACTAACTCTGTTTTAGTTTCTAAAACTACCTGCTGAGACTCTTAATGACTATTTGCAAAGTACACAAGGATTGAAACCATGCACCTTTGCAACAGCAGCTTCTGCCTCTGAGTTAGGCTGATATAACTATGGTTTTCCTCTTAAAGCTACCCCCTCATTATACTGTTCAGTATCAGTCAATAGCAGTAGAGATAGAATTGTTCCACCTTCCTGTAATGAATAGACTGATCTCAGCCCTATAAGATAGACCAGACTAGGAAACCAGTATAATATAGGCCAGGGCCACTTTTATTTGAACGAATAGAGTAACAGAATTGTGCTTCCCTCTCCCTCCCCTGATCTTTGTGTGAACCAGGGAAGTGCTTGTCTGAGATGCTTTTTCAAGTTATTTTCTTGGCCCCGGCTGAAGCCCCTCTTATCTTGGCAATGTCTCTCCCTTGTGCTCCTCGGGCCATTCCCTATGCCCTCTGCAACTGGAAACTTTTTGAGCAAAAAAGGAGAGAATAATCTGGATTCAAATGTTTGGAAGTTCTAGAATGAATAGCACAACACTGTTCAAAATGTGCCTATTTTAGTGTGAGAGCAGGTTAGTCTCAATGTGTTTTGTCTTGATTCCAGAACTTATGTTTTGACAGACAGAGACAAATAAAGCAGAACTCCGAGGCTTGCAAGTTCCTCAAAGAACATGTTTATTGATACAAACTATCTGCACATCAAAAGTGAAACCAAGTCTGAATAGACACGTAACAATCCCCAATGCAAGGTTAAGAAATCCCACCACTAAAGCTATGTAAGCTACTACATTCCCCGGTACAACTTCTTGGTGGGCTTTTCACGCAATGCCCAGCATGCAGTCCCGGGAGCAGCCGATGACCTTGGTTCCCACAGGAGAAAGTCTGTTTTGTCTAGCAAAGCACCTGGTAAACCCCCTTCCCTCCGTGCTATGTGTCAATCAAAAATGAGTAGGGAAAATGACTGCAGCCATGCTCATTTTCAAAGTTGACAGTTGGCTCCTCTTCAGAAAGAAAGAGTCTCCTGCAGGGGAAATAAAAATCAGGTTATAAATCCCCTCAGGGCTTATGAGAATATTTAGCATAAAACTTTATCAATCTATCCGCCTTCACATTTGTAAATTTCACCCATGTAGCCTCTGAAAGGGGGCAACCTTTCCACTGGACAAGGTATTGTAACTTTCTCTTATGCAGCCTAGAATCGAGAATATGTTGTATCTCATAATGTGTCTCTCCTCTACCACCATCGGACCAGGCGATTCTGACACAGGTTTCAAAAGACTGCAGTGAAACACCAGGTGAACTTTCCCTAACAATCATGAAAGTTTTAACTCCACTGTCACAGGGTTTATGATCCTGATAATGGGGAAAGGACCAAGAAATTTTGGACCCAATTTTTTGCTGGGCAATTTTAACCGTAGATATTTCATTGAAAAATAAACTAATTGTCCAATATAAAAAGGGTTTTGAGGGGAATGTCATTTGCTTTATCCTTGTAAAACTTGGTAGCTTTGGTCAACACCTTCTTCACGTTCACTCAAACCCCTTGGAAAGATGTCAACCATTGGTCCAAAGTCTGGGAAGAAGGAGGTGCCTGTGAGAACTCAGGCATGGGCACAAAATCTCAACCCATCGCTATTTTGAAGAAGATGAGACCAGTGCTACTGTACACAGTATTATTGTAGGCTACCTCTGCAAAAGGTAAAAGGTCAGCCCAATTAGACTGCTGGTAATTTATATAACATCTGAGATACTGTTCCACCATTACATTTGCTTTCTCAGCAGCTCCATTAGTATTCGGATGAAAAGCAGATGAAAGCCCCTGGGAGGACCCAATCAGTTTAACAAACTCCCTCCAAAACTTTGCAGTAAACTGGACCCCTCTGTCAGAAATAATCCTCTTTCAGGCACCATGGAGTCATGCTTCAAAAACAGTTTGGTTAGCTTCTGGGCAGAGGAAAGTCCTGAGCAAATGATGAAATGTGCCTGTTTGGAAAATAGATGAATCACAGACCATATTACAGTGTTTCCTTTGCTCTCAGGTAATTGTACTATAAAATCCATGGCTATCTCCTCCCAAGGCTGAGAGGGGTCGGCCACTTGCTGCAATAAACCTGGTGGTTTTCGAGGACACTTTTTCATAGCAGCACAAGTGGCATAACTTTTTACATAACTCTCAATGTCCTTTTTCATTTTTGGCCACCAGAACTGCCTGCGCACTAGATGCAATGTTTTTAAAAATCCAAAGTGACCATTTGCTTAGCGTCATGACTCCATTGTAACACCTGGAGTCAGGACCAGCAGGGGTCTCTGTGTGTGCAATCTAGTTGTTATTTGGAAGTGGATTGCGGCAGAGGAATAGTGGAGTTAATTACTTCCTCTCGGTTGCTCTTGAACTAGAGCATTCTAGACAAGGCATCAGCCAAAAAGTTCTTACCCTCAGGAAAATATTTTAAAGTGAAATTAAAATGGTTGAAGTATTGATCCCACTGAACTTGCTTGGGAGATAATTGGTGGAGGGCCTTGAGAGCCTCCAAATTTTTGTGATCAGTCCATACCACAAAAGGCATTTCCCCCACTCCAAGAAATGACCCCATGTCAGCAAAGCCCAATGAACTGCAAAAGCCTCTTTCTCCCAAACTGCCTACTTCTTCTTGGTCTCAGTTAATTTTCAGGAAGTGTAAGCACAAGGTTGTAACTCTCCTCTGTGATTTTTTTGTAAAAGAACAGGACCCACGGCCATGTCACTTTCATCAGCTTGAATGATGAATTCTTCTCTGGGGTCAGGGTGTTTAAAGACTGGTTCAGCTGCAAAGAGTCTCTTTAATTTTTTGAATGCTGCCTGGCACTCTAATGACCATTGCAATGGCTGACAAGGTTGGGGCTTTCCCCCCTTTTGCCTGTTTTGAGTAAATTGGTGATTGGCATGGCTATTCTGCTAAAGAGGGAATAAATTGACGATAAAAGTTGGTAAATCCCCGAAAACTTTGAAGCTCTTTGCAGGTGTGTGGAGGTTGCCATTCTATTACTGCTTTTACTTTGGCAGGGTCCATCTCTATCCCCTCATTCAAAATCTATTACCCCAGATAGTCAAGGCGTGTCTGGTGAAATTCACACGTTGACAGCTTTGCATACAGTTTGGCTTTCAACAGTTTCCTTAATATGTCACGGACCAGTTTGATGTGTTCATCCATGGTTTCAGTGTAGATAAGGACGTCATCAAGATAAACCAACACCCCCTTCTATAAATAATTATGGAGCACTTGATTTATCAATTGCATAAATACAGCAAGGGCCCCTTGCAGTCCAAAAGGCATAACTTTAAATTGGAAACTCCCCAAAGGGCAATAAAAGGCTGTTTTCCATTCGTCCCACTTCCTAATCCAGATCTGATAATAAGCTTCTCTTAAATCCAGCTTGGTAAAAAATTTTCTTTTAGCCAGGTGGGCTAACATGTCCTTCATCAGGGGAAGGGGGTACGTATTTTCCATACCAACACCATTGAGAGACCTGAAATTGATGCATAATATAAGAGAGCCATCTTTCTTTTCCTTGAAAAGCATGGAAGCATCCATGGGTGATTTTGCTGGCTGAATGAAACCCCTAGCTAAGTTTTTATCAATGTACTCGTTTAGTTTTTTCATCTCTCTGAGTGTCATAGAGCAGGGGTGTCAAACTCAATTTCATTGAGGGCCGCATCAGCATTGCGGTTGCCCTCAGGGGCCGGGTGGGTATGGCCAGGGTGGGCATGGCCTATTGGGTGGGTGTGGCCTACTGGGTGGGCATGGAAAGAGTGCGTATGGCCTACTGGGTGGGCATGGCCAGCTCTACATTGTTTGCATCAAGGGTGCCTATGAGGGCCTGGGCAGGAGTGGGACAGATATGAGGGTCTCTGGCAGAAGGAGGGTCTCTGGGCCAGGGCCAAGGCAGTAGGGGCTGTTCCCTCACTGTTTCCAGGATTGCTTCGTGGGCCACATGAAACCACTTCATGGGCCGCATCCGGCCCCCGGGCCTTGTGTTTGACATGTCTGTCATAGAGTATTTCCTTGGTTTGGAGAGCTTGGCACTGGGCAGAATTTCAATAGCACAGTCTGTAGCCTGGTGTGGAGGGAGGATGTCACATTCCTTCTCACTAAAGGCTTCTGCCAAATCTCGGTACTCAGTAGGGACAAGTTGAGTCCCCTGCAGCTTTTCGACTACAGTTTTTAGGATTTCATGGGACTCCCCATGCATTTCGCAGATGGCCAGTGTCTTTGTTTTGTCATCAGTATCAGATGGGGAGCGTCCTGTCCCTAGTCTTATTTTGCACATTCCCTCCTCTCACCAGATGTGAGGATGCCATTTGTTAAGCCATGCTAGCCCCAAAATTACTGCTTCAGTCATCTTCGGAACCACCACAAAATGGATGATTTCCCAGTGCTGACCCATTTCTAAATGTACAGGTTCAGTTACATGCACTTCCGATGAGGGACCCATTGGCCTGCTCGAACCCTATGGGATGAGGCAATAGCTTGGCTCAGATGCCCAGTTTTGGTACAGTGGGTAAATTAATTAAGCACTGACAGCACCCCGAGTCTTTTAATTTAATTTAATTTAATTTAATTTAATTTAATTTAATAATATTTCTATACCGCCCTTCTCCCGAAGGACTCAGGGCGGTAAACAGGGCAAGAATAAAAATACAGGATTACAAAAGTTAAAAAATGATTAAATAAATGCCCATATACTAAAATACATCTTAAAAACCCAATAAAATAACAATAACAAACCTCCCCCAATCCCCTCATCAGGCCAGACCAGCTTGTTCAAAAAAGTATGTTTTCAGCTCGCGGCGAAAGGAGCAAAGATCGGGCGCCATCCGGAGCTCAACCGGTAGCTGATTCCATAGCTCCGGGGCGCCCACAGAGAAGGATCTCCCCCTGGGGGCCACCAGTCGACATTCTCTGACTGGTGGCACCCTGAGGAGGCCCTCTCTGTGGGAACGCACAGGGCGGAGGGAAGTCGATGCCGGCAGCAGGTGTTCCCTAAGGTACTCCGGACCCCTGCCATGTAGGGCTTTGAACACCATTACTAGTACCTTGAATCTCACCCGGAAGGCAACTGGTAACCAATGCAGCTCACGGAGCAAAGGTGTAACGTGGGAGTATCGGGAGACTCCCAACACAACTCTCGCGGCTGCATTCTGTACCAGTTGGAGCTTCCGGGTGGTCCTCAAGGGCAGCCCCATGTAGAGAGCGTTGCAGTAGTCTAGTCGAGAGGTCACGAGCACATGAGTGACTGTGCATAGATCATCCCGGCTTAGATAGGGCCGCAACTGGCGCACCAGGCGAACCTGGGCGAAAGCCCCCCTAGTCACAGCTCCTATGTGGTCTTCCAAGGTGAGCCGTGAATCTAGGAGGACTCCCAAGTTGCGAGCCCTATCTACGGGGGGTAATAGTTCACCCCCCATAGCAAGAGGTGGAATGTCCGAATAAACCCGGGATGAAGGTATGCAAAGCCACTCAGTCTTGTCGGGGTTGAGTTGAAGTCTGTTCCTCCCCATCCAGACCCGAACCACCTCCAGGCAACGGGACATCATGGCGAGGGCATCACTGGGTTGGTTCGGGGTGGAGAAAAAAAGTTGGGTATCATCAGCATACTGATGATACCCAACTCCAAAAACACGAATGATCTCACCCAGCGGTTTCATATAGATGTTGAACAGGAGAGGCGAGAGGACCGACCCCTGAGGAACTCCACAAACGAGAGACCTCGTGGTCGACCTCTGCCCTCCTGCCAACACCGACTGCGAACGTCCCTGGAGATAGGAGGAGAACCACTGTAAGACCGTGCCTCCCACTCCCAATCCCCTGAGACGCCGCAGCAAGATACCATGGTCGATGGTATCGAAAGCCGCTGAGAGGTCTAATAGGACTAGAACAGAGGAATGAATGTCCCCTGTCCCGAGGCCTCCAGAGATCATTCACCAGCGCGACCAATGCCGTCTCCGTGCTGTGCCCGGGCCTGAAACCCGATTGGTACGGGTCTAGATAATCCGCTTCATCCAGGACCAGAGGGAGCTGATGCGCCACCACACTCTCAACAACCTTCGCAAGAAAGCAAAGGTTGGAGACGGGACGAAAGTTGTTCAATACAGCTGGGTCCAAGGCAGGCTTCTTGAGGAGAGGCCTCACCACCGCCTCTTTCAAGACGGCAGGGAAGCTACCCTCGTTCAAAGAAGCCGATATAACTGCCTGGAACCAGCTGCGTGTCCTCTCCTGGGCTGCATAGACCAGCCAGGAAGGGCACGGGTCCAATAAACATGTGGTGGTGCTTAGCCTCACCATGATCCTGTCCACTTCCTCCGGAGTCACAGAATCAAACTCCTCCCAGGTAATATCAACAAGACCGCCCGCGTCCTGCTTGACAGACTCTGCCCAGTCAGAGTCCAGACCGGTCCGAATCCGAGCGATTTTGTCCGACAGATGCTGGTTAAACTCCTCGGCACGACCCTGCAAGGGTTCCTCCCTCACCTCCTGATTCAGGAGGGAGCGAGTCACCCTAAACAGGGCGGCCGGGCGATTATCTGCGGACGCGATAAGGGTAGCGAAGTGGTTAGACCTCGCCTCCCTTATCGCAGTGAGATAAGACCTTTTAGGATGCTCAGATTCATGTGAGCCCCTTTTTTGGGCACTATCAGTCTGGTGGAAATGGCAAAAGGGGGAATGGGCCAACTCACCATAGGGTGCTCCTCGCCTTCCTTGTCGCTGTTGTAGGGTGCTGGCATCTGCTGCAGCTCGGTTTGGAATTTGGCTCGGCCATCAGGACTTGGCATTCATCTTCAAACTGACCCCTCAGTTGCTCCATGAATAGATTAATGTCATGCAATTCAGAAGCCTCCTCATCATGGAGGTTGGTCATCCAATTGGCAGCTTCCCCCTCTAAATTTTTCGCTATGCATTCACCATCATAGCCCCATCCAGGTAGGCATAAGTGTAGCGATCCAAATGAGCCCACACCTGGTTTAGGAAAAAGGTCAGCTTCTTGGGATCTGCATAGAAGGTGGGCTTGATGGGAGGCAGCTCAAATCTTGGTAGGGCCACCTGCACCTGCTTCTGGGCTTGGGCGGCTTGCTGGTCCTGGGGACATGGCCGAATCACTCTCCAGATTTCTCTTGGCTGGGCTTCGGGACTGGCATCCTGAGGCCGTGGCAATGGGCTTGGCTGGGATACAGGGCTTGGTATCGCAGCTGGTTGGGGGGGTGGGTGAAGCAGCATGGGCTGTGGCAGTTGGGCTGGAACTCTAGTGAGGGGGAGGGAGAGATGGGTAGTTTTTGGCATTTCTCCCCACGGCACCCACCTCTTGAGCAGCAGGAATCGTATCTTTCACCTCCAGCCAGCCAAACTTCTCCTTCACCTGTTCAAGTGAGGGGCTGTAGACTGCTGACAAATCTCCACGCTCCAGAGTTGTCCCATCCCATCGAGCCCTTTTCTTTCTTTTCATTCACAGACAAAGAACCCTGGGGCAGCAGCAATAAAAGCTCCTCTCCAGAGGTTACAGGAGTGCTCCTGCGCTGAGGGGCAGCCTTGGCTTGGAAGAGGTCCGTTGGTGCTGTAGTTCTTTCCTGCGGTACCAGTTTCCCAGGTTGGATCAACCTGGTTTTTGGCCAAGACCCTGCCAGTGACACCTCCTCAACGGCTGGAGAGCCAGCCTGCCCTCCGACAGCCTGAGTCTCGTTGCCACTAGCAACAGTTTCAACTTTCTCCTCCATCTCGAGTCTTCACTAAGTCTTTGCCGCTCTCCCAAAAGTGATTGGGTAGGCGGTTGAGGCCCAGCACCCTGAAAAATGAAGTTTTTATGAGACTTGGTTTAATGTCATGGTTCTGACAAACAGAGACAAATAAAGCAGAACTCCGAAGCTTGCAAGTTCCTCAAAGAACATGTTTATTGGTACAAAGTATCGGCACGTCAAAAGTGAAACCCAGTCTGAATAGACACGTAACAATCCCCAATGCAAGGTTAAGAAATCCCACCACTGTATGCAAGCTACTACATTCCCCAATACAACTTCTTGGTGGGCTTTTCACGAAACGCCCAGCCTGCAGTCCCGGGAGCAGCCAATGACCTTGGTTCCCATGGGAGAAAGTCTGTTTTGTCTAGCGAAGCACCTGGTAAACCTCCCCCACTCCCTCCATGCTATGTGTCAACCAGAAATGAGTAGTGAAAATGACTGCAGCCATGCTCGTTTTCAAAGTTGACAGTACCCAAGTGTTTTGTTTCAAGCTTGGAACATATTCAACTTAGGTCTTTTTAAAATGAGTGACAACCAGCTAAATCCTCTCCCTCTGGACTAACACCGAGCAAGTAAATTGGATGGTCCATGCACAGCCCTAATTATAATCCAGATAATTACTGAATTTAGGAACTTAAAGCAGTTGATTAATTCTGAATTCTGCTTCATTAGTGCAGTTTGATGGAAGAAATTCAAATAAATAGGGAGCTACCTTACACTCAATCAAATCTAGTTTGCTACTATTTATATAGCTTGACAGCTGCTATCCAAAGTTTCAGAGGTAACCTTTTCCAGGTCAATCTGGAAATTCTAGAGATTAAATCCAAAATCTCCTTGTAAAATACATGCTTTAGTATTAACTGATGGCTCTCCCCAAATTTAGCAAACAGGCAACCAAAATACTATTCTTTTCCAGCTTAGCTTTCTTTAGCAAGTCAGTTTCGTTGCTATATGTATTCTACATATCTCAGAAATTTGGGGTATTTGGCATTAATTAATTAGTTGTATTATACAAATTTTCATGGATTATAACTCATTTCATAGAAAATAGCTTAGAGAGAGAGAGTGAGAGAGAGAGAGAAAGAATATTTAGGAGGAAGGCAGAGAAGGGAATAATCTACAGAAGGGAGAATGGTGAGAAAAGAGGACAGAGAATTATTTTGGGGAGATAAATTACTTAGATCACATCTAGAATTAAAAATAAAAATAAAAATTGTGTTTTGGAGAGCAGACTATCTATTTGCAATAGACATGATAATACATCTTAAAATCTAATAAATTATGAAAAACGCAAGGTTATTCTCCTGAGAAAGAAGTACATCTCATATATTATATTTCATGTCAGAAAGGAGAACCGGGGAAACGGTGAAGGTAAGGAACATGAATACATAAAAAAGCAGTTGGACATGCCACAGAATAACTAGTTAACACAAGCAATTTGGTAACAAGATGTGTATGCAGAAGCCTTGGATTGTGTTTAATCTATGTAAAATGGTGTTGAATTTTCAAAAGAATTTCAGCAAAACTAATCAGGCTCTGTAATTCTTTTTCTCAAGTATTGCCACCTTGAGGTCTAAAATGGAAAATCCAGGGAGCTGAGGTGTTTCCCTAATTATTTCTGCATACTTATTCTGTTCAGAAATGGTAAATTTTGATAGACTTTTGCAAGGACTGCTTCTCTATTAGACCAGTTGATAAATCTGTTAAATATTTTTTTTTCTTTTTACCACCCGTAATCCCTTTATTCTGAATGGAGTCGTGGCAACTGAGTGGAGCTAAGCGTTTACCTTTCTTGATGTCTATACTATATATTTTCTCTTTGAGCCCTGATAAGAGAAACATCTGTTGCTGCCTAGGATTGAACTCACAACCTTCCAAGTGGGAGGCAAGCATCTTTACCTCTAGGCCACCACACCACTCAATAAATCTGTTAAACATAATCTGTTCAAAATCCATTTTGAAGATAAGTTATTCTAACACGGCCATTAAAATAATGGTGTTCTGTTGTACCATATGTGCCCAGAGTTCTGCCATGAACCCAGAGATTAAAGTATCATTTGTAATAATAAAAAGAGTGAACTGCTTGAGGAATAGAGTTTGTTAGTTCATTAGAAATTCATCAGATTTCATTAACTCAAGCAGAAAGATGGTATAAGAAATAAGTATATCTATGATTGAGCTAGAATAATATAGTGTGTCCCCCATTTTATGCTATGAAACGTTTTTGGTTTACCTGGGTATCCCAAACTGGATATAGGTTTAGTGACCCAGGATGAAAATGGAGTTGGGGAGAACTTGTTGGAAGGAAGGAAGGAAGGAAGGAAGGAAGGAAGGAAGGAAGGAAGGAAGGAAGGAAGGAAGGAAGGAAGATTTAAAGCTTTTATACAACCTATCAGCTTTTAATAGATCATACAGTAATAAGGAACAGTTTTCTTTCTCTCCATCCAGCACCTTCTGGTATGTGCAAAAAAAGGCTCACTCATATGCACTTGATCAGTTCTTCCATATTCATGCAGCATCTGACAGACCACATGAAATAATCATTGAGGCAACACATCCTCAAGTTGACATCTCATTGCCATACAGTATTTTATTTTTGCAAGAGGTATATGGATGATTGTATGTAGAATGCATGTATGTATGTGTTATGCTTGAATATTAATCAAACCATATTTACCCCTTTATTCCTCCATCTATTTTTATGTCACCAAACTGAGCAAAACAGAGGACATGGATGAAAGGCAGAGACTGCATATGGGCTGTCCTGTGTTGGTCAGCTCCCAAGATGACTGTTCTTGGGAAGGAAAGAGATTCTACCAGTTGCCTTTCTTAAGTGGTTTAATTCCAAATGATCAGTCCGTCCGTTTTTTCTTATATAACTCCTACCTTGGGACGGTGTCAGTATGTTCTACACAAGGAGACTGTGCTGTATTTAGGCAGAACCTCTGATTCCCTTTGTTCCAAGTAGAGACCTCAGAACAGCATGTCCTACTGTTGATGTAGAAGGATCCTTGTTCCGAGACCATTGTCTCCTGTATATGAGAATCCATGATCCCATGATACTTTGTTAAAAGAATCACATTCCTCTCCTTGCCCCCATAGATATCCTTGCCCATTCCAGATGGACCACTCTCTGAAAATAGCCTGGGATAATAAATATCTGGTTATTTTCGTTCAGTTGATTTCCATTCCCATCTACACAGCTATGTTTTCCCCAGGATAGGGGATAGGATATTTTTGTTTCGTGTGTAGATTTGTTTTTGTAGTTTTTATTATTCATAGCTGCTGTTCAGAATCTTCCTGAAAAGATGCACTCAGCCTCACTTTGGTGAATTTCTACTCATTCCTTCATCCACAAAATAAAATTCATCCCAGTGCATAATATATAATATGCTTGTTAGTTTGTGCGTGCTAATTCATCCATCTGCTGTCTCCTGATTAAATAAAAGTCTGTTCCTAATTGTCCTACTCTGCCTTTGGTCTGGATATCAGGAAAATCTGATGCCCACTTCACTACAAACTACTATTAGTAGAAATTAGGACAAACAAATAGAATCTGTTACTCCTTAACTATTCAAAGAAGTTAGTATCTGATCCTTTCTTTATTAGAAAGAATCTCACTACTGTAGTCTAGAAGATTCTGATATCAGTTTCTGCATAAATTTCATTTGACCAACTCAGAGCTTGCTTGCTTTTTTATTAGCAATCAGCTGCCTTGTGCAGTCCCTGAATAATCACAATTAATCCATTGTTTTCTGTTACAACTTGGAAATAAGTAAATCTTTTAACCACAAAAAGAAAAAAAACACTGCTTTTCTGGTGGACTTATAGGTAGGATTTTATGCTACTCTAAACAAAACACAAATAGTTTTGCTCTACAAAAACCCACAAAAGTGTTAGCATTAGGTGGAATAGCATGGGTTATAGGAAGCAGTGGAGGAAAAGATCATTCTTCAGAAAGCATTTAGCACCTTTTTTTGGTTATTGAAATTATTCTGAAAGACCTTGGTTAAATAAAGAGTTGAGATTATGTTACATGAGACCAGTCAGTCTCCATAAATAATAAGCACACTGAGATAAGAATGTGTTGGTCTATTGCTATTGTGTGTGGCAAAAGGAAAGCAGATTTAATGTAGATTGATTGCAAATCCACAGAGGCAGAATCTGACAGCTTGGTCAGAATGACCCAACAAAAATACATACATGCATACGATAACCCATAATCCTCATACAAAAGAAGTGGAGTTTGAACCACAATATTCATCTTATCCCATGCATTTCTACTCTCCCACAGACATCTGTGTCTCCATATGACAGAAGTCCATGCAGCCATGGCCCTGCTCTGATGAGCTTTATAATTCTTCTAATAATTGTAAGTTTCTGAAAGACAATTCCCTTCTCCCAAGACTTCCCTTGACTTATTATTTCATTGCTTTTGTTCCTAAATTCTCTTGGATCTTCCCTTCTTCAGAATCTACTGCTGCCCATTGGAAAGCTAAATGCTATAATTTGAATAAGGCACTCAAGGAAACCTGAAGCACTAACTTGGATGGGAAATTATAGTGCATGAAAGGACAAATATGAATAATTACACTAAAAGAGATTGGGATTCTGTTGTGATAAAGCAGAGAAAATGGCTGAAAGGTAAAGTATCATTTGTAATAATAAAAAGAGTGAACTGGCTGAGGAATAGATTTTGTTAGATCGTTAGAAATTCATCAGATTTCATTAATTCAAGCAGAAAGATGGTATAACAAATAAGTATATCTAAGATTGAGCTAGAATAATATAGTGTGTCCCCCATTTTATGTTATGAAACTTTTTCGCTTTATCTGGGGATCCCAAACTGGATATAGGTTTAGTGACCCAGGATGAAAATGGAATTGGGGAGAACTTGTAGGAAGGAAGGAAGGAAGGAAGGAAGGAAGGAAGGAAGGAAGGAAGGAGGGAGGGAGGGAGGGAGGGAGGGAAGGAAGGAAGGAAGGAAGGAAGGAAGGAAGGAAGGACGGACCTGCATGCTTGCTTCAGGCGCCAAAATCCAAAATATTAGATAAGATCAGAAGTTTACCACAAATATCTCTTTGGTCCCATATTAAAAGTGAAAAAACAAAACAAAAATCCAGGCTACATAAATGAAATACAGTGAGAAAGAACATGGTCAGCACAAATTATTTTATTTTATTTAATAAAAGAACAAGTTTATAGTAACAAGCTAAGAGTATTAATAGGGGAACTAATGGAAGTGAAAAAAAAAGTTGCTGAAACTAAAGGAGCTGAAAAGTCATAAGGTGAACAAAGGGCAATGTAATTTCTCCGGATTTACTTACTGAAGAAGATATGAATAATTTATGAAGGACTGTTTGGTCATAAGCCAAAAAACCAATTCATGAAAAAGAAGCTCATTCTGCATTTGACACTAAAGTTTTTGGAAAGGTGAAAGGGACAAGGTGAGTTTTACCTCTTTGGGGATGCAAAGCTGAGGCAGACACACTCCAGTGATAGAAAGGACTTGAACCAGTGTGACATCCCTTCAAGATAGACCAGACTAGGAAATCAATATCATATAAATCAGTATTAATTTTATTGTAAAGCTGTGGAAACAGAATCTTGCAAATCTGAATGTGCTTCCTCCTCCATTCTCTCTCTCTTTGTGTGTATTAGGCAGGGGCTTGTCTGAGAGGCTTACTCGTGTTGCTTTCTTGGCCTGGGCTCAGCTCCATCCTATCTGACCATTGCCTTGGTAGTATCCCAAAGGTGCTTTTTCACGAGGCAACTGGACTTCCTTGGGGCTGTTTTTGAAAACGTTTTGCGTCTCATCCAAGAAGCTTCTTCAGAGCTGAAGAAGCTTCTTGGATGAGAAGCGAAACGTCTTCAAAGAAAAACAAGGAAGTCACCTTTGGGATAACTATGACCTGGATAACTGAGAATCTCCATAGACATTTGCCTTGATAGTAGCTCCTCCTCCTGTCCTTCAAAGCCATTGCTTTTCCCCTCTACACCAGGGGGTCTCCAAACTGGCAACTTCTCAAACTTGTGGACTTCAACTCCCAGAATTGCCACACTGGCTGAGGAATTCTGGCATTTGAAGTCCACAAACCTTAAAGTTGCCAAGTTTTGAGGCCCCTGCTCTACACAAGCTTCAAGTGCAGAATGGATAGACGTTTCAGTTTGTTTGTCTCCATGTTTTATCCTAATACTTTCATGAGCCTTCATTTAACTTGTAACAGGACATGGAAGTCTCTTTTTGAATGTAATGTTTTATGAAAGGGTCTATTTTTTTTGCTAAATCAAACATTTCCCCCCCCCCCCACTTTAAAATGCTTTTGCTGTTACCTCAGCTGACAATGGAGGCACATAAGTTGAACAGTTTAAATGACCTTAGAGTCAATCAAAGTTGCATTTTAGCTCCTCTCCTGTTCAGTGTTTATATTAACAATTTAGTTGACTATTTGCACAAGCCAGATCATCATTCCCCCAAGCTGCCTGGAGAGCACATTTCTATCCTTTTTGATGCTATGATCCTCTCTAGGACTTCGGTTGGCTTCAGCTGAACATTGCAAGCCACTGCTCAGTGTTGCAAAGAGCACCGATTGCAACTGATAAATAATTGATCTGATAAATAAGTTTCCACTGTGCAAGTCTCATGCTAAAATACATGGGGGATGGTATTTCATGACTCAGAGAGTGAAAGTGCATGCAGCAGGCATGCTCTTAAATCATTCTAAGCCAGGCTTTGACCTCAGCTAACATCCTACTATAGACCACGGGTGCCAAACTCGATCACGTCACATGATGTATCATGACGTTTTATGCCTTTGCGAAGCCGGGATGGGCATGGCCTGCGCGTGACGCATCCAGCCTGCGGGCTGCCAGTTGGACACCCCTGCTATAGACCGTAACTTGGCTCATTCTCCAGTTTTGCCTCCTTGGAATAAATCCAGTCAAATTCTTTGAGGTGATGTTTCAGGTTATTAATGCAACATCTTGAATTGATTATTGATTGATCGATTATTTATTTATTTATTTAATCCCATTTATATCCCACCCTTCTCTGAAGACTCAGGGCGGCTTACAATCTAAAGCACAAATCAATGTGCTTAGTAATTATGTCCCTTTAAGCCATTTTGGACAACCATTGACCACATAGATTTTTTCCATGATAATATATTTTCAATCAGGTATGATAAAAGTAGAAGCCAGAGACTATTTTTTAATTGACTGAAACTTGTCCTGCTCCCTGATGGCTTTGCCTTCTTGAGAGTGGGAAATCAGTATAAGTATAAAGAGAGCCCGTTTGCTCTAGTGCAGGGGTAGGCAACCTCGGCTCTTTTATGACTCATGGACTTCAACTCCCAGAATTCCTGAGTCAGCTGTGCTGGGAGTTGAAGTCCATGAGTCATAAAAGAGCCGAGGTTGCCTACCCCTGCTCTAGTGGTTAAGGTACCAGGCTTGAAACCAGGAGACTATGAGTTCTAATCCTGCCTTAGGCATGAAAGCCAGTGAGTGACTTTGGAGCAGTCACTCTTTCTCCACCCAACTCAGTTCACCAGGTTGTTGTGGAGAAATTAGGGGGGGGAAAGGGAGTATTAGATATGTTCACTGCCTTGAATTGTTTACAAAATGAATAAAGGCAGACTATAAATTGAATAAATAAGTGTTCTTGGACAATTCCCTTGAAAATAATAATACAGAGGTATTAAAAACAGGGATATGATCAGGCAATGTCATTTATAAAACAGTGCCTTCTGAATGGTAAATGGAAAACTGACCCTGGCTGAGTTCCTAAATTGCTGGTGGACCAGTGCATGAAGTACCTCCTAAAACCTGGCTCGCACCTCACATATTTGGTTTATCTGGAGCATAGAAGTGTTTCTACCCTGGCAAGATGTGGTGCTCTTCCCACAGCAATCCTAGAAGGGAGAGATTTAAAAAGTCTACAAGGTACAATAATTTTGCCCATGTGGGGATGAGATGTAGAAATAACTGAGCAAGTTGTATTTGCTTGTCAATATTACAATCAAGTAGAAAGTACGGTAGTTGTATTATGCCATTGCTAGTAGACTTCCCAGATCACCCTCAGCAATTTAATAATTGTCTGATAAAAACTCTATAAACAGGTATGTTTTATCCTAAACTGATTAAGTTCATCTCCTGAGCATTAATTGGGCACTGATTTAATCTTTGTTTTAACTTTTGTATAGTATTGTATTTTTATTTATATGCCCTGTGAACCGCCCTGAGTCCCCAGGGAGAAGGGCGGTATATAAATTAAATAAAACGTAAACGTAAACGTAAATCCCATCCTGTCCTGCTAGGGTAAGAATATGTTGTTGATATTTCTGTGGCTAATAATTGACTTATTTTTATATTAGACTTCCTCTAAAGGATAAAAATATTAAATATTTATAAGTTAATCATTTACATATATATCACCCAACACAACTCAATGTTTACAGAAAAAAAATCACAAATGAATGAATGAATGAATGAATGAATGAAGTCAGAACAGTTCCAAACATCCCAAAAAACAGTGACTTCACCACCAGGAGGAAGGCTAATAAGGAAGATGCTACAAAAGCTGATGTACAATTGAATATTGCCAGTATACTGATGATACTTTCCCCAAACATCTCAATGATCTCTGTCAGCAGTATCATCTAAAATCAGTGAATGCAGCTGTGACTGGGGAGATTAGCAAATTTGCAAGCCAGACTCTGCAAAGACTCAAGTCTCCTGTTTCCTTGAGTGACTTGCTTTTTCTTCTGTTATATCTGAGCAGAGGGCAGGTTGTTTCTGGTAATCTGGAGAAAAAGGCAAGGACTCTCCTGCCCTTCCTAGCCCTGACCTGCTTTGGACAAAGGTCTACAAAATTCTACAAAGTGAGATGAGCATCAAACAAATCTAATAAATACATTCCATTAATTCCAGCTTCTTTTGTCACATCCATTTCATCCATACTTTAAATAATAGTGAATGCAGCTATGACTGGGGAAAATTAGCAAGCCAGACTCTGCAAAGACTTAAGTCTCATCTTGATCCAAAAGACCTATTAGGGCTTATTTTCAATGATGTCTTATTTTTTCATGTACAGGAGGCAGCGAGTTCATGGGGGCTGCCAGCCCCGCCCTCCAAGCAGCAGATGGAGGCAGAGGGGGGGAAGGGAGGAGTTGCCACCACCCACATCTCCTGCGATTCAAAGGTGAAGCATCACTCCCTATTTTAAGCTCCACCTTTCACTGGTGTTTTGGGGCCATCCTGTTGCATTGGCAACGAGTGTTGCTACCGCTTGGTTTCAGCGACCATAGATTCTTTCTTCCTGCAGGGTTGTTGCAAACTCTGCTCCTTTCTTCCTGCCACTAGGCAATGAATGCTGGTCCCCACTTTCTCGCTGTCCTGCATTGCCCCATTTCTCCCTTCTCTGTTCTGGAAATGGCAGCCCCGTTTTCTGCCGCTTCCCTATTTTATAACCTTTCTTGGACAGTCATTAAGTGAATCACTGCAGTCGTAAGTTAGCTGTTAAGTGAATCTGGCTTCCCCACTGGGTTTGCTTGTCACCTTCGGCCATGATCACATGACCCCAGGACACTGCAACCATCATAAATGAATGCCAGTTCCCAAGAATCCAAACTTTGATCATCTGACCATGGGAATGTTGCAATGGTCATAAGTGTGAAAAAACGGTCATAAGTCACTTTTTTCAGTGCTGTTGTAATTTTGAACGGCCACTAAATGAATGGTTGTAAGTCAAGGACTATCTCTACTTCCATCTTTTAAAAGGAATCAGTGAAATGAATCAGAGTTTCCTGGAGCATGTCAGCATTACTACCAAAGGTTCTACGGTTTTTTTGACTTCTTGATTACTATAAGGAATGTTGAAAAATGTCTAATTTCAGTCTTTTTCTAGTAATCAAAATGTTTGGAAGTGCAATCTAAATGTCATGCTTCTGATTAGTTTCAAAACACCTCTTCTTATGGACAAGATATGTAAAATGCTCTTTTGCATTACACAATCAAAAGTTAGACTTCCTTACAGTCATAGTTAACTCTCCAGCACAGGGGTGTCAAACTCAATTTCATTGAGGGCCACATCAGCATTGCAATTGCCCTCAGGGGGCCGGGTGGGTATGGCCAGGGTGGGCGTGGCCTACTGGGTGGGCGTGGCTAGAGTGCGTATGGCCTACTGGGTGGGCGTGGCCAGCTCTACATCGTTCGCATCAAGGGTGCCTATGGGGGCCTGGGCAGGAGTGGGACAGATCTGAGGGTCTCTGGCAGAAGGAGGGTCTCTGGGCCAGGGCCAAGGCAGTGGGGGCCGTTCCCTCACTGTTTCCAGGATGGCTTCGCGGGCTGCATGAAACCACTTCGTGGGCCGTATCTGGCCCCTGGGCCTTGTGTTTGACATGTCTGCTCCAGCACAAAGCAAGAATGGGATGCAATACTGGCAACAAGGACAACAGGGAATGAAACGACTAAACACTGGTTAGGGCCATTAATAAGGCCTACTTCATGGTGATAAGGGAACCAAACTTAACTTTCTGCTTTTATCATGTCTGCTGACAATTAACTGGTATCCATCCTTGTTTACAGTAACCCAGTCCCTCTTCAGGAAGGTAGAATTTGGAGAATTGCTGTAAGGAACACACTAGGTATTTGTCAGATAAAGTTACCCAAGTTTTCACTAAGCTAAACTCTGGCCTTAAGGCAGATCCTTTGGAACTGATGGAATCATGATCCTGCTTGGCCACCTGGATGAATTTGATCCTGTTGCGTCTGAGGAAGTAAACAGGATTCATAGAGCTATAAGCTCAGCTATCTGTGCATTAGATCCATGCCTCTAAGTTTGGGAGTTCTCCTGAACTTGTGGCTCCTGTTCAAGGAACAAGTGGCAGCCATGGCAAGAAGAGCTTTTGCATAGCTATAAGTTTTGGCCAATTTATACTTTTGTAGATCAAGAAGGACTGCTTAAATTGTCTTTACAAAGACAGGCGAGAGACCGCAGGCAAGGTAAACTCGTTTATTTGGTTCAGCTCCCGGCAGCTGACTGTCAAAACAATCCGGGTTTATATAGGGAACTGTCAAACAGCGTAGCCAATCAGGTAGCGGTATTTCCCCGCCGTTCGGAGAACGGCCAATCATCTAACAGTACTTTGACAGCTCTGCGGCTGTCAGGGAATTCCTCTCAGCTGAGCGCTTAGCTCAGTTCGGAGGACCGGGTTGAAGACTTCCAGATTTGACAGTTCCGGGAACTGTCAAATCTGGCACGTGCGCGTTGGCCCCCGGCAGCCCTTTTGACAGCTGTCAACGGGAATGGCGGCCGGCTGGGCGGTGCGCGTGCGTCGTTGCTTCGGGCGGCCATTTGACAGCTTTC
Source organism: Vipera ursinii (assembly GCF_947247035.1). Taxonomy (NCBI): domain Eukaryota; kingdom Metazoa; phylum Chordata; class Lepidosauria; order Squamata; family Viperidae; genus Vipera; species Vipera ursinii. The sequence continues at coordinate 221,725,484 of NC_139512.1, read as the reverse complement.
AACTGTCAAATGTCGGCCGGCTCGACTTTTTACTTGCGGCTTGGGAACTACTGGTTCCCAGATATGATTCACCCCCTTTCCCCCCCCCCCTGAACAGGTATGTTATGCATAACAACAGTTGAACGTTTTAAAACAGTATGGTTAACAGGTTCTTTAACAGATGGTGGGTTTCCCTTCCATTCAAAGTCCGCGAGGTATGCGGGGGGTTTTCTGGCTCGGCTGGACCGTCGGGGACAGGGAGTGCTCCCTTCGGGTTGCGTGGCTGGAGGAGTTGTTTCTAGGTGGGGCTCAGCAGGTGGTTGTGGGTCCTGGGGGAGGAATTCATCGGGTCCGGGGGTGTCGGCTGGCGTAGGCTCACCCAGAGTCGGTTGCAGAGAGGGGTTGGGTAGTGACCTGGGTCGGAGCTGATCCGTGTGTCTGCGTTGTATGAGTCCTGTCCCTGTGTCCACTGTGTATGATAATGGTCCTGTTTGGTCCAGGATAACCCCCTGAACCCACTTATCCCTTCCCCCATAATCTCGGGACCAAACATTTTGTCCTTTGGAGAATGTTTTTGGCTGGGTGTTTGGTGTCATTTCGGCTGCCAGTCTGTCGGGGTGGAGTCTGTCGAGCCGTGTCACCAGGCGGCGGCCCCATCGAAGTTCGGCCGGGCTTTTGCCGGTGGTTGTGCAGGGAGTAGAATGGTGGGCCAAGAGAAATTGTGACAAGCGACGGTGCCAATTCCCTGTGATGATTCTTTTGAGGGCGTCTTTGGTGGTCCTCACCATAACCTCCGCAAGGCCGTTGGACGATGGGTGGAAGGGAGCCGATGTTGAATGCCTAATACAATTTCTCCTCGTGAAGATCTGAAAGTCATGAGAAGTAAATTGAGGGCCATTGTCTGAAATAATGACGTCGGGGAGACCGTGTGTTGCGAAGATTCCCCTGAGGGCTTGAATGGTTGTGGCAGACGTTGTGCTGTGAACCGGGAGAACCTCCAGCCATTTGGAATAACTATCTACAACTATGAGGAAGACCTGTCCTTGGAAGGGCCCGGCATAATCAATGTGGATACGGGACCAGGGGTTTTTTGTGAGTTCCCATTTGTGAATTGGGGCTCTGGGTTGGAGTGGGCGGGATTCTTGGCATAGGTAGCAGCCAGCAATGTACTTTTCTATGTCTTGGTCTATTCCTGGCCACCAGACGTAGCTGCGGGCCATGGCTTTTGTTTTTACGATGCCAGGGTGGCCCTCATGTAAGGTGTCCAGTACTTTTGGCCTATGTTTGGTGGGCACGATTACCCTGCACCCCCAGAGTAAACATCCTAAGTGTGACATTAGTTCATTTTGCCTGGAGAAATATGGCTGAAATTCTGTGCCTGGGCAAGAGGTTTGCCAGCCTGTGTGTACCCATGCTAACACTCTGCTAAGTGTTTTGTCTGACGAAGTTGCAGCAGCGATATCTTTTGCTGTCAGTGGGCATTCTGGGAGCTCTTGAATAGCTAAGATGTTGCCTGCTGGGGCTGGGTCTGGCTCTGTGTGGGGTAGGGGTAATCTGCTGAGGCCGTCGGCGTGACACATTTGGTGTCCTGGCTTATATATTAATTGATAGGAATATGCTGTGAGGAATGTTGTCCAGCGCAACATCCTGGGAGATAAGATTTGGGGGGTCTGACGGTCCTAAGTGAATAGTCCTAACAATGGTTTGTGATCTGTGTAAATCACAAAGGGGCGGCCGTAAAGGTAATCGTGAAATTTTTTAATTCCCGCCACAATTGCCAGGGCTTCTTTATCTATTTGGGCATAGTTTCTTTCCGTTTTGGAAAGAGTTCTGGAATAATATGCCACTGGGGATTGGGTGCCATTGTTGTCTAAATGGCTTAAAACTGCTCCGATCCCATATGGGGATGCATCGCAGGCTATGCATAGAGGTTTGTCCTCCTGGTAGTGGGAAATAGTTGCGTTGCTGGAAAGCATTTGTTTAAGTGACTTGAAACTGTTTTCGTGGGCTGTAGTCCACTGCCAGGCTGCCCCTTTATCGAGCAGTCTGTGGAGGGGTTCTGCGATAGTTGCCTTCCCTGGTAGGAAGGCGTGATAAAAATTTAAAAGTCCAAGGAAGGCTTGGAGCTCGGTTTTATTTTTGGGGGTAGGGGCGGCCTTGATAGCAAGGATTTTTGAGTTTGTGGGGTGAATTCCTTGCGAGTCGATCTTGTAGCCTAAGAAATCTGCTGATGGGACGCCTATGGAACATTTTTCACGTTTTAGTTTGAGCCCTGCTTTTCTAAATCTTAATAGTACTTCCTGTAGTCTATCTGCTAAGTTGTTTTCCGATTCCCCAGCGATGAGTATGTCATCGAAATAGGGGCAGACACCTGGGATTCCTTTTAAGGTTTTTTCCATGACCTCCTGGAAAATACCAGGGGCCACTGAGATGCCGAATTGGAGGCGGTTTACTTTGAAGGCGCCACGGTGAGTGACAATGGTTTGTGCTTCAGCTGTTTCCCGGGTGACCGGTAGCTGAAGGAAGGCATGCGCTAGGTCGAGTTTGGCGAATATTGAGCCGGACCCAATTTCTGACAGCACGTCCCTGACAGCAGGCACTGGGTATGCGTGGGGATTTAATGCGTGGTTTACTGTTGCTTTATAGTCCGTGCATATTCTCACGTCACCGTTTGGTTTAACTGGTGTCACTATGGGGGTTTCCCAGGTTCCCCCGTCTGTTGGTTCTAGGACTCCCAGGCTGACTAGACGGTCTAATTCTGCTTCGATTTTTTGTTTTAGCGCAAAGGGGACCCTTCTTGCCTTGATGCGGATGGGACCTACCTCAGGTTTTAATTTGAGGTCTATAGGGGGGCCTGTATATTTGCCAAGCGTTCCGTCGAAAACGTCCGCGAACGCCTGGCAGACCTGCTCTAATGTTCGGGATTGTATGCGGTTGGTGCCCTCCAGGTGGATGCCTAGAGCCTCGAACCAGTCTAACCCGATGAGGGTGGTCCTGGGAGCCTCAGTGATTTGGATTGTTAATTGCCCCTGGAATTTTTTGTATTCTACCCTTACTTGTGCCTGCCCCTTTAAGTGGATGGCGGCCCCCTGGAAGTCTGCAAGGAGTATTTTGGAGGGCTGCAGGGGGATACAACGTCTGATTTTAAACCCAATCTTTTTGAGAGTGTCCCAGGACATTATTGAAACGGAGGAGCCGGAGTCGACCTCCATTTCACAGGGCACTCCTTGAATTTTGACCCAGATCTTAATTTTGGGCTGTAAATGGTGGATGGGCGAAATTTTTTGTTGAGACCGAATGGACAATACTGAGGGCTGGGGAATTTCCCTGGCAAAAAGGGGGACCCTGGTCCTACCTGCCGGAATCTCCTCAAGCTCGTGGAGGGTTTCCCGGTTCGAACTGCGACATGCGGAGCGAATGTGCCCGGTCTTCCCGCATCCGTGACACTTGGCATTTCTGAAACGACATGTGGCTCTGGCGTGAGCCCCGCCGCAGCTGGCACACTTAGGTTTTTGGCCTGTGGAGGTGGGTCTTGGGCCGGAGGCGGCTGGCCTGAATGGCCTGCGGTTCTTTCCGGGGTCGGTGCCCATTTTGCTGAAGCGGGACATGATGTCGTCTACACCGGTGAAGGGTTCAGGTTGCTCGCCGTCCGGTTCCCCGGCGTAGTGGACTGACCCGGCCGGGCTGCTTCTGAACGTCGGGGAGCCTTCACGGTGGCTATCTTCATAGGCCATGATCTCTAATGTGAGTTGAGCGAGGTCTAATGTGGGTCTGGCTACCAATTTCCGCTGGAGCCGCTTGTTGGAGAGACCGACGATGACCTGATCTCTGATACGGTCTTCCAGGTCGGGAAATTGGCACCTGCGGGCAGCGTGACGTACCCCAGCGATGAAGGCTGTGGTCGTTTCGCCCAGTTGCTGTCAGCGGCGGGCGAAATGGAGGCGCCAGTACAGCTCGGACCGCCGGGGCATGAAGTGCTTGCTGAGGCGGTCGGTTAGTACGGCGTAGGGGACGGTCGCGATGGGGTCTGGGCTGCAGAGCCCTACGGCGATGTCGTAGACGGCAGGCCCGCTGAGACACAGGAGGGCGGCAGCCTTGTGGCGATCCTCCGTTATCTTGTTGACTACGAGGTAGCCTTCAACTTGTCCCCAGTGCGATTCCCATCCCTCGGGATGGCGGACGTCAAACTCTCTGACGTGGCCTAAATTTGCCATGGTCTGGATCCACGGTGCTGTTCAAACTGCCGAAGGGTTCCTTTGCCCTCGATGTGGCTTCAGCAGTGACTTTCAGCGAGAGGGATCGGAACTCCTTCGCGGAGGCTAGCTCAGCAGGCAGCTCTGTAGCACCGGAATCCCACCTTCGTCGCCAGGTAAATTGTCTTTACAAAGACAGGCGAGAGACCGCAGGCAAGGTAAACTCGTTTATTTGGTTCAGCTCCCGGCAGCTGACTGTCAAAACAATCCGGGTTTATATAGGGAACTGTCAAACAGCGTAGCCAATCAGGTAGCGGTATTTCCCCGCCGTTCGGAGAACGGCCAATCATCTAACAGTACTTTGACAGCTCTGCGGCTGTCAGGGAATTCCTCTCAGCTGAGCGCTTAGCTCAGTTCGGAGGACCGGGTTGAAGACTTCCAGATTTGACAGTTCCGGGAACTGTCAAATCTGACGCGTGCGCGTTGGCCCCCGGCAGCCCTTTTGACAGCTGTCAACGGGAATGGCGGCCGGCTGGGCGGTGCGCGTGCGTCGTTGCTTCGGGCGGCCATTTGACAGCTGTCAACTGTCAAATGTCGGCCGGCTCGACTTTTTACTTGCGGCTTGGGAACTACTGGTTCCCAGATATGATTCACTGCTAATGGTCATTCAGGTCTTGAGTCACTTCCCAAGTGAACTACCACAATGTGCTTTACCTGAAGCTACCTTTGAAAAACATCTGGAAGCTTCAGTTTGGTTCAGAGAGGAGACTTGACCCTGGGTGTCATATCCACCACCTTCGTCTTGGTACCTTGCTGGCATTCTGCCATCAATTGGGGAAGGGAAGGGAGGGAGGAACAAATGGGCAACATAATGGGTATACCATTATGATGGGAAATTGGGAGAGGGAAATAGACATGTGAGAAAGAACAGAGTGGTTTGGAATCTGGTTCATACTAGTGTTGGCATCTTCAAGGCAATCTACCCTGCGAGTGGATTTTCACCAGCACAAACACCTCAGCATTTCCCAAAACATCTTGGTGGTGCTGGATTGGTTACACATGGGCAGACCACCAGAGGAGGACTAGGGGAAACCAGGGGTTTAGTTCTGCATTGGTGCACGGGAATTTTAGATTCCGTTGACTTTATTACAATCAGCGTCTCTTAGTAAAAGTGCTTTTTCACTTCAACCAAATGGAGACGAGAGTTTTACTTTCCTAGGAGAACAGACTGGGGCAGGTCTGACATTGGGTCTCCCTAAAGCCAGCCCAAAACTTTCATTCAATCAGTATGCATAAGCTTTATCGGCACTGTGCTCTGCTGAGGTTAGTTAGTTTTTAAAATTATTTTTAGATTTTTGTTTCTCCTTTTGTTAGTTGTGAAGTTGTGTCTGACCCATCGCGACCCCATGGACAACGTTCCTCCAGGCATTCCTGTCCTCTACCATCTGCTGGAGTCCATTTAAGCTCACCCCTACTGCTTCAGTGACTCCATCCAGCCACCTCATTCTCTGTCGTCCCCTTCTTCTATTGCCCTCTAAGTAACTCAGAATGGCAAACATACATTATAGTCCTTCCTCCTCCTATTTTCTCCACAACGGCAACTCTATGTGGTGAGATGAGATGAGATGAGATGAAAATGACTGGTCCAAGGTCACACAAGCAGCTTCTATGCATGCCTAAGGTAGGACTAATGCTCACAGCTTGCTTGTTTGTTGTTTATTTATTTAAACCTTTTATTACTTTTACAAATAACTGAGGATGCCAGCCCTGTGAGGTAGGTTGCACTGAGAGAGAGTGACTGGCCCAAAGTCATGTCATGTCCTTCCTTCCTTCCTTCCTTCCTTGCTTCCTTCCTTCCTTCCTTCCTTCCCTGATCTAGAATGAATAAGAATGGAGTATATCCTGGGGGATAAAGGGTGGGAGAAGCATACACCAATGCCTTTCTTCAAAGAGATTTGGACACAAGAAGAATGGGAAATTATGAATGTCTAACATAGTTTTGCAAAGCCCGTAGCTTCAATATATATTCATTGCAGTACAGGCTTTTTTCTGTGAACCAGGAAAGTGATTGGTACTCTTTCTCATCCTGAAATTCCTAGCCAAGGCCAAGCTTATCTTTTTCCAACTTCTCAAGCAATTGAGATTTATTCTGATTTGCCCTGTCAAAATCTGTGGATGCCACTGGGGTTATATGCATGCACACACACAAACGCACAGACCCACCACTTTCTTTCATTTCAGGGTAAGGAAGATTACACACAGTGCAGAAAAAGAAGAAAGAGTAAGCCAAAGAAATCAAAGATATTAAGATAAGGAAACAAAAAGGAAACACAGCTCAAATTAGTTTACAGCAACATCATTCAATGTATATTTTATATCTTTTTATCTTTACATCCCTTCATGATTTCCCTCTATTCTAAAGTTCCTCTTTTCTCTCTTTCTCAGCATCTTAGCTCCATCCATCCAAACCTGACCTTCTTAAGTCATACATATGCACACACACGAATACATAAATTTGACTGGGGAATTCTGGGAGTTGAAATTCACAAGTCATAAAGTTGCCAAGTTTGGAGACCCCTGCTCTATACGTGTACAAAATGAGATTGGACTGGACAGCTTTCCAGATTGGTCCTATTTTGTGTGACATGTATATGAATTCACCAATACTCTAAGATGCTTGTAGGGATTTGATTTATAAGTTCCAAAACTGGTAGAAAACCACATACCAATCTTGCTGCATGTAGATGATGCCACCATTTTATCACCGATTCAAATTGGTCTAAGGAGAGCTTTTAAAACTCTGGGGTAAAACTGCAAAGGAAGAACAGCTGGTTATCATGAATCAAAGAACTAAGTTATGGTGTACAGAGAATTAACAAACTGTATGTTAGATGCTACAACTATCTGGAATAGCCTTGCAGTCCTCCCAAAGGACAACCACCCAGCTGGACTATTTCCTTCTAAACCCCAAAGAGCATGTTAGCTATTTTAAGATTCCACTGAAACAGGGAGGGAGTGATAATCCAGCTGCCATTAAGAAATTTGCTTCAAAACAGTTGCACAATTCCTTTTTGGGGTACAAGTTAAGCCCCTTTTCCAACTATGCTATCTATTGGGGAAAAAAAAAGAAGAGAGATGGGCTTTTGCGTAGCCCAGGGGTGTCAAACTCAATTTCATTGAGGGCCGCATCAGCATTGCGGTTGCCCTCAGGGGGCTGGGTGGGTATGGCCAGGGTGGGCGTGGCCTACTGGGTGGGCATGGCTAGAGTGCGTATGGCCTACTGGGTGGGCATGGCTAGCTCTACATCATTCGCTTCAAGGGTGCCTATGGGGGCCTGGGCAGGAGTGGGAAAGATCTGAGGGTCTCTGGCAGAAGGAGGGTATCTGGGCCAGGGCCAAGGCAGTGGGGGCCGTTCCCTCACTGTTTCCAGGATTGCTTCATGGGCCACATGAAACCACTTCGTGGGCCGGATCTGGCCCCCAGGCCTTGTGTTTGACATGTCTGGCGTAGCCTGTTTCAGACATGTTCCCAATGAAAAATTAAGATTAAAAACATACCTCCCAAAAATAGAAGTTAAAGTTTAATAAATGTTATTTATCTGGCTAAAACTTAATCTGGTCACCACAGAAAAGTAAAGGCAAAGGAGTCCCTGTGGATTTTACTCTGCTAGTCATTGCCGACTCTAGGGGACAGTGGTCATCACCATTGCTAATCTCCATTGCAAGGGCCACTGAGCAGACATTTCCATGCTCATGGGCCAGCATGACGTCACAGAGCACTGTGACAGCAGAGCTGCTCCCATTAGTATTGGAAAATATAGATTGTGTGTGTGTGTGTGTGTGTGTGAAAGAGAGAGAGGGAGAAAGAGATTTTATTATTAAAAAGATTATTATTATTATTATTGATCAGCCAGATGTTCAAACTGGATTTGGCATTTTTGTCTACCTATCGAGTCCTTACCAAGGAACTGGGATAGGCAAATGTGGATGTTTGAATTGATGGTATTAAAGATATTGTTGCAGGATGGAAGCAGTTCCTAGTAAGGCTGCCTTTTGCAATTGACTGATGGCAAATTTGTCAGTGCCAATGGTGTCCAAGTGGTGCTCCAGTTGTTTTGGGATTGCACCCAAGGCCTATTACTATTGATACTACCCTTGCTTGCCTTTTCCACTGTCATTCTATTTCTATTTGTAGGTCTTTGTATTTTGTTATCTTCTCGAGTTCTTTCTCTTCTGCTGTCTCCAAGCACTGCCACACCCACTATCCAGACTTTTTTGTCTTTCTTATTGACAATTGTTATGTCCAGGGTGTTATGTGGCAGGTGTTTGTCTGTTTGAATTCTAAAGTCCCAGAGCAATTTAACATTTTCAGTTTCTATGACTTTCTCTATTTTATGGTCCCACCAGTTCTTGCTTGCAGGCAAATGATATTTCTTGCAGATCTTCCAATGCACCATTGTTGCTACTTTGTCATGCCGGTGCTTGTAATCAGTCTGTGTGATTTTCTTGCAGCAGCTTACCATGTGGTCCACCTGTTTCTTCAGCTTCTTTGCATAGGCGGCACTTACTGTCTGTTGCCGTCTTCTCAGTTTTGACTTTGTATGCATTTGTCATCATCATCATCATCATCATCATCATCATCATTAAAATTATGGAGGTTGTTTATTTAGCCCTTTTCACTCACTTCCAATACATTATTTTCCATTCCATTGAATGTTCTCTGCCTCTTTTCTCTATTCGTTACTCTTTTTACTATATTCTTTGCAACTATTTGTTTCCGTAGACATTACAGTAGTGGCCAAAATTGTGGAAACCTTTGAGGTTTGATGGCTAATAACACCACTTGGAGTAGTACCATAAAATTATATATAAGTGGAAAGATAATTTAATCAAGAATGTAATGCAACAAGGTTTGTTCAATTATCTGCACTGTATTCTATGAAAAGGTATAGCCAAATAACCAGGAAAAGGAAGCACAAATGGCTTAGGTTGATTATCAGGTAGCTTTCCTTCATCTGATTATAGCCAATGAGCATGAGTGCTTAGAGAGCCAATCAGGTGTCATCTTGTTTTGGCAATGAGCCAATCAGATCACAGTAGGATTCAGTTACTGATGTCATGTATTGAATCTGAGAGGAGGATATTTCTCAGTGTGTTATGGGATTGCTATCAAGTTGGTTGGGGTTTTTTATGTTCTTTCATTTAGTGAGCTTGTAAAACATAATAAAATTAAAGTAATGGTGCAAAGAGTTGACTGGTTGCCCAGAAAGCGATGTAAAATAGTATTATTAAGTGAACAAGGCTACAGTTATAAAGAAATTAGAAGAAAAAATGGTGGAAACTTAACCAAAGGTGCCATTTCTACTGTACACTTTTCCCAAATGGTTTCCACAATTTTGGCCACTACTGTATACAAAAACCTTCACTCGTTCTCATTTCTTGAAGCTGTCATTTTCTTCCATGCATCTTTTTCTTATCCACAATCTTTCACTTTATTCTTGTGCTTTCTTATAAACAATAAAATCCATTATATCATTATACTGATATGCACTTTTGCCATGCATGCATGCATATGAGGACTTATATCTAAACCACCTATTCAAACCAGACCTTTTTCTAAGAGATGTTCATCAAGCAATCACCTTTCTCATTCATTCTTGAATCTCTAGAGGACCCATCTTGTATTGTCTTCTCTGATTCCCACCTACCCATTCATGGCACCTAGTAGAATATCTTCCCCCCACCCCCCAATTTGTCACACTCATTCATCATATTGCATAATTTAGTCCCAAATGTGTCTCTGGTTCTTCCATTTCCACCATTCACAGGAACAATAAGCATAATCAGCCCGTTCATTCCTACTTTCTTATACACTCATAATAATTTTAGAACACCAGTTCATACTCTCTGGCATACTTTTTAACCCTTTCTTTCATACACCGTCACTTCTACACATATATTGATTCACAATATCAGACCACTATCTTCCAGATCTACCATGTTCTCTTAATTCTCCTTTCTCTTAGCTTCCTTTTTTCCTTTCACTTATTTTCCTTCTCTCTGTCCAAGACGTTCAGCTCTGCAGAATTATCTTCTCCATAACATAAGAAAAACAATAAAGAGAAATCATCAAAGACTAACAGATTTTTTCCCCCTGGGATATGTCTTTCTGGATTGCAGTTTACTTCTCAGATACGGGAAGTGTTATTCTGAGCTAATAGCCTAATTGGCCACAAACACTTGTAGCTTAATACATTTTTATTAAGAGGCCACAATATTCTGTTGCTGTTGTTGTTTTCTGCAACAGATTAACACTGTTGGACTTTATTGCAAGGAAAGAACCCCTCAGAAGACATTCATTCAGACATAGGCCAAGAGGTTGATAGGTTTTATGCACCAGAATATGCTCCCAGAAAGAAGTAAAAATGAGAGAGTAAATCACAAAAGGATTTCTGAAGACTGATATTGCCCAGCTAGCAAAGGGAAATAAATATTTATTAGGAGACTACATTTAGATATTCACTAGTAGATATTAAGTATATGATGTAATTATTTCTGGATAAAAGCTATTCTAAAAAGCAACATGGCCATTTCTGAAAAGCAACATAGTCTATGAGATAGGATTTTTTGAACTTTTTCAGGCTGTAGAAGACGTTAAACATTTCCCGGAACCCCTGCTGCCTGCTTTTCAACCACACAGGGAGAAATTCATCATTATGAGTACAAATGTCTCAGCAGGTGGGGGTGGCAAGTGCGTTTGAATGTCGGCCAACAAGTCCCACCCGTTATTCTATACCTTAGAAAAAATTGCTATGGACTCTACAGGACTCTGCCTTTGAGGTTGTTGGGTTGTGGGTTTTTTGCCTTTGGTCTCTCATGAAGCCCATCATGTTTTTGTGGAAACTTAAAGTTGAAAATGTAGGGACACGGTGGCTCAGTGGGTTAAGACGCTGAGCTTGTTGATCAGAAGGTTGGCAGTTTGGTGGGTCGAATCCTGAGTGCCGCATAACAGAATGAGTGTCTGTTACTCGTCCCAGCTTCTGCCAACCTAGCAGTTCAAAAGCACATAAAAATGCAAGTAGAAAAATAGGGACCACTACGGTGGGAAGGTAACAGCATTCCATGTGCCTTTGGTGTCTAGTCATGCCAGCCACATGACCACGGAGACGTCCTCGGACAAACGCTGGCTCTTCGGCTTTGAAACGGAGATGAGCACCAGCCCCTAGAGTTGGAAATGACTAGCACGCATGTGCGGGGGAACCTTTACCTTTAAAGTTGAAAAATCATCTGCAAGATCACCTTGAACCCCTGAAGAGCAGGAAAGAGGGATTGTGAGACCAAGGAGCAAGAACCAGAGGTGATGACAATTGTGACATTCTCCCATTCTGTATGGCATTCAGGGCATGTTAGATACAACAAACAGGGAAACCCTGACACTAATTTTGACTATTTCTAGCTATCCTTAGTAGTTAAATAGGTTTGAGAAGGGATGATGAGGCAATTCACATATAAGTAAGTCTTCCAATACCCCTTCACATTGCTTATATATCCAGCTAGTCTTTGGGTGGCGGCTGGGTGAACATATCCATTACTGTTTTTGTCTGCTGGATAGAATTTCAGCTGAAAACATCTCATATAAGTAGTCGTTAACCTACAAAAGATCACCTAACAATTATTCAAAGTTATGATAGATTTTTTGAAAAGTTATGACCCAAGATTATGACTGCCCTACCTCTGCGGTCACATGATCACATTTCCAGTGCTTGGCAACATTCATATTTACAACCAGTTGTAGCAACCTGTAGTCACATGAGCATGTTTTGTGACTTTTTTTGCCATTTTCCCAGAAAAAAACCAAACATCCATTGGATAAAATTGATTCATGCTTATAACCATATGGTTTGCTTAACCGCTATGGTTGGCTCACTTAACAACCATCATAAAAATGGTTGTAAAATCAAGTCAGGTCACATGGCAGGGACTGAAATTTCAGTCCCAATTGTGATCGTAAGTTGAGAATTACCTGTACCTCTTATAAAGATTGGATGTTTATGATTTAATTTAATTTAATTTAATAATTTAATTTGTATACCGCCCTTCTCCCGAAGGACTCAGGGCGGTGAACAGGGCAATACATAATAAAAAACCAGATACAAAAATTAAAAAGTAATTAAATAACAATGCCCATAATAAATTAATACATATTGAAGTTAAAACCGATTACAAAACCCAACCCCAACCCATCAGACCAGGCCAGCTTGTTCAAAAAGAAAGGTTTTGAGATCGCGCCGGAAGGAGCGAAGATCGGGGGCCGTCTGGAGCCCAACCGGCAAGCGGTTCCATAGGTCTGGCGCGCCCACAGAGATCGCTCTCACCCTGGGGGCCACCAATCGACATTCCTTGATCAGAGGCACCCTGAGGAGGCCTTCTCTGTGGGAGCGCACTGGACGGAGGGAAGTTGACGCCAGCCGCAGGTATTGCCATAGCTAATCCGGACCCATGCCATGTAGGGCTTTGTAAGTCATCACTAACACCTTGGATCCATCCACCCCACTGCTTATGAAAAAAAATTCTGAGTAAAAGTACTCTGAATTTAAAATTTGTGTTGTGCATTTCAACAGGTCTGGCTTGTCTTCAGTGGCTAACAGCTGATAGCAACAATGAAAACTGTAGGTCTATTACAATTTATTCAAGGGCCAACACATGATGCTGATCACACATTTGATTTAATTTGACATTTTCTAAGCAGGGAAGTAAGCAGGGTGGGTGGGAGCAACTCAGGATTCCTGCTGTCAGGAACTGATTATCTGGTTATGGTCAAATCATTGGCTACACTTCAATATAGGGGAAGTAGACTTATTAGTATGGATTAATAAGTCTGAAGTTGAAGTTGAAGGAGATATGCAAAAGAAGGGATAAAACCTGTGGTTTCTCTACGGGAACTGACAATTACCTTGAAAAGGATCCATCTGGATCCCAAGAGCTGAGGCTGTTACCATTACTGATTCTGTTAGTGCCCTGGCTGATACCTGGAAGAGTGAATTTGCTAAGGTACTCAGCACAATTACCGCTAAGTGTTCTTTCCAACCTACTTCAACCAACCTACCCTACGATGCATAGAACAACTCTGGAGATGAAGTGACAAGATATATAGCTGGAGCATAGTTGGAAGAAGACCCACCTTGAATTTGGTAAGGTGTATGGATAGTCCTTGGCCTATGATCACAATTGAGCCCAAAATTTCTATTGCTAAGTGAGACATTTGTTAAGTGAGTTCTGCCCCATTTTATGACCTCCCTTGCCACAGCTGTTAAATGAATCACTATAGTTAAGTTAGTAACACGATTGTTAAGTGAATTTGGCTTCCCCATTGACTTTGCTTGTCAGAATTTTACAAATGGTGATCACATGACCCCCAGACACTGTGACCGTCAAAAAGATGAGTCAGTTGGCAAGTGCCTGAATGTGGTCATGTGTGGATGCTGCAACAGTCTTAAGTGTGAATAATGGTCATAAGTCACTTTTTTCAGTGCTGTTGTAACTTTGAACAGTCACTGAATGAACTGTTGTAAGTCGAGGACTACATGCAGTATGAAGGCCAATTCTGTAGTACTATGTACAGCAAAGGAATTGTACATATTGCATCCATAAGCTAATGACTTCCTAAGTTGTTATGATGAGGCTGACTTAGCTTTCCAGAGTTCTCTTATGCAACTCTTGCAAGGTTGCTGTGATGCTTTCAGTGAGTTTTTTTTTTAAATTTAAATCACTGATATTTCACAATATCAGTCAAAGAGCCCTAGTGGCAGAGTGGTTAAAGTGCAGTATTGCAGGGATATTCTGCCCACAGCCAGGAGTTTGATTCTGACGGGTCTTATGGTTGACTCAACCTTCTGTTTTTCTGAAGTTGGTAAAATGAGGATTCCAATTACTGGGGGCAATATGCAAATAATGCTTTGACATTGTAAACTATAAAGCACTATGAGACAGGATATAAGCCTAAATGCTATTGCTATCTGGCACAATATGGACGCCATCTTTAGGGAAGAGACATGTACAGGGGCATTGCTCTAGAGCTAGACTTTGTGTTACCCAAGGACAGGGACAAGTAGCTGAGAACAATATGTTCCAACACTTGTCCTCTGGATATCTGCCCAGCTTGGCTTACAATTCTAGTCAGGAGGTTATTTCAAATGTCATAGTTAACACAGTAAATGTCTCTCTGGAGGATGAAATAATGCATGCTAGTTTAAAGGAGGCAGTTACTTAGGTCATTCCTTTAAAAACCTCTCCTGGATCTTTTAGAGATGACAACGAATAGACCAGGCTCTAAACTCCTATGGTTAGGTAAGGCAGTGGATTTAACCTTCAACCCTTCTGAGGTTGGTAAAATGAGGACCCAGATTATTGGGAGCAATATACAAATAATGCTTTGACATTGTAAATTGGAGAGAGTGGTGGCTTCTTAAATGCAGACATTCCTGGAAAAAGAAAATCCTTGTGGCTCATTTCAAACAAGCTTCAGGGCAGGTTTGGGTATTAATTTATTTATTTATTTATTTATTATGGGACTTATATGCCGTCCTATCTCCCAAAGGACTCAGGGTGGCTAACAACAATAAAATACAGAATACAAATATTAAAAAATTAAACTATCACAAAGCCCCACTAAAACCAATAAAAACATAATTAAAAACCCTTATCAGTCCAGGTCAGCCTGTTGGAAAAGGTATGTCTTGAGGTCACAACGAAAGGACCGGAGATCTGGGGCCATCTGGAGCTCCCAGGGGAGCTGATTCCACAAGGCAGGTGCCCCCACAGAGAAGGCCCTCCCCCTGGGGGTCGCCAGCCAACATTGTCTGGTAGACGGCACCCTGAGGAGGCCCTCTGTGTGAGCGCACAAGGCAATGGGAAGTCGTTCCTGGCAGCAGATGGTCCTGCAAGAAACCCGGGCCTAAACCATGTAGGGCTTTATAGGTAAGAACCAGCACCTTGAATCTCACTCGGAGGGCAACCGGTAACCAATGCAGCTGACGCAGGAGGGGTGTAATATGGGAGTATCGGGATGCTCCCATCACAACCCGCGCGGCCGCATTCTGCACCAGCTGAAGCCTCCGAGTGGTCTTCAAGGGCAGCCCCATGTAGAGAGCATTGCAGTAATCTACACTTAATACTGCTTTGGTCAACCTGAAGGACGATCTTTATATGGTGATTGACAGAGAGACTGTGGTTCAGGGTTTTTTTTGTTTTTGTTTTTTTAAGAAAAACTTACCAATTGCCTTCAGTATCATTGACCATGTTATCCTTTGGGATCAAGCTCAGAGATATTTCTCTCTCACAAGGAGATTCCATATAGTTTGGAAGCTTTAGTTCCATTCTGTCTCTAATGCTGTTGCATATGTGCACGAACTGTCTGGAGAGATCACAGGAGACCTGGAGCTGGGTGCCATCAGTATTCTGAGGATGCTCAGATGTATTTCTCTTTGACATTTTCAGGAAATAGCGTGACTCTCCTGCCTGCAGTTAGCAATGGGCTGCATGAGGGAATCATAACACCAAACGGATTCCAGATAAGACAAAGAGGCCATAATTCTACCTGTTCTGAAAGAGATTAGATTCTGCCAGAAGAAGTAAATATTCAGCTAGAGAAAAACCCCCCGAGTCCAATTTTTCCCTGATTTCCCAGATTGAGGAAATGGCTAGAAATGCCTTTTATCACTGTCAGGTCAATCGCATCACTTTCTGGAAGATAATGATTTTAAACCGCAGTGCATGTGCTGTTGACTCTCAGATGTGACTATAGTAATGGCCTCTGTGGGAGTTGCCTTTGTCTTTAGTTGAAGAAATGTCAATTGGTACAAAACTCAGCAGCCAGACTGACCTTGCGTAGCCTGAAAGAAATCATATTGTACAAGTGCTTAAAGCATTGCACTAGTGACCAATTTGTTTCTGGGAAAAATGCAAAGTGCCACTCATTACTTCTAAAACCCTACATGTCTTTGGTCTGGACTGTCGAGATGAATCCTTCTTTCTATATAACACTGAGGATAAACACTACAATTGCTGCAAGGTAAACTGGTGGCAACCCAAATAATTGCCATCCCAGACTTTAGAGTGAAAAGTTATAAACTCTCACGCCCTTATTAGTTTTTAAAACAATTTTTTGTAATTGTCGTCCCTAATTTCATCCTGGTTTAGTTTAATATCTCAATATCTTGATTTTAAATTTATTTAAAAATTTACTTAACTGTAAATTTTGGTTTACCGAGTTAAATAAATAATTTTTAAAAACCCACGAATGTGCTTTATACCTTCTGCAGGTTTTTCCACCTGGGTACCCTGAATTTTGTTACCTTTGTGCCTTGTGGTTAGACAAGGATATCCAATATCTTGAGTAACTAGGTAAGCTCTTGACATGCTGGAGCTGCTACTTCCATAAAGGAGAGCTTGTTTGTTCTTTACTAGTCTAATTGATGACTCCTTCTCTATAATGCAACACATTGCCATGGTAAACTTTTAGTCTTTTCTGTTTCCAGCCTAGTTTGCATCTATAGCCTAATGGAAGAGGATCTCTGTTTGCAGATAACTTCAGTTTCTTCTCAGAAGAAGCTCAAGATGGGACATCTGGAGGAAGAAATGGCAGATTGAAGGCAGCTCTGCGAAAAGCTAAAGCAATGACCATGGTGAAGAATGAAGAGCCGGTGAGTAGACTGCTTTTTGTAATTCCTCTTTGGACAAGGAGAGGACTTGAGTTTGTCTGCAAGTGCTCCAGACAGCTCCTCACAAAAAAAAAGTGCAAGACAGCTCTAGGAGACAACAGAGTAGCCATCTTGCTCCAACAGTGATTGTGCCTTTAAAAGAAAACTAAGTTCACATACTCCCTTTTTTAATTGCTTTAGGAAATAGTTGTTAACTGATTTTAATTATTAGCAACCTTTGGATCAGGAAATTTTACAGCTCTGGGTGAGTTTCATTCAATACTTAGTGAAAGACATATTAACTACAAGTTCAAAAAAATGTAAAAAGAATTTTTTGGAATAATCAAAGGGATAATTAAAACTTTGATTTTAGAAAGTTACAAATAGAATAAGGGTCCAGATAAATTTTAAATAAGAGCTTAGAATTAATTATAAAGAATCTTTCCCATGGGAAAATGTGTTTTTTTTTGTTTTGCATTTCTTTTTAGAAAATAAGATTTTAAAAAATTGGACATGAGGGAACTAGAGGGAACTAAAGATTACAATTGAAGGAGAAGAACACTTAAACTCATATTTACAGAATGGAGCACAATATTTTTACATTGGACATTTTGAAGGAGATTTTTGAACAATGTATCAGACCTTAATTTTAATAGCCTCTGCCTTTACAGCTAGATGGTGGCTAAAAGATGTTCTGGAAGGGGAACAAGTTTTACCTGACAAGATTTCTGAATAGAAAGTAGATTTAGAAATGACTAAGAATAATATAGAAAAAGATGTTACAGTGGCTATACAACAGAAACCAGAGAATGTTTTAATAATTAGAAGTAATATGTAAACAATTTCAGAGAGTAACCTGGATAATTTCCTACATGAGATTAAAAAAGCAGCTTGTTAATATTCAGAAGAGGCTTAACATAAGAGGCCTGTTTAAAATGTTGTTAGAGAGTACAAATAAAAAAGAAAAAGATTGAAATTTCCATGGTATTATTTGGAAGGACTACAGATTAAAGATTGTTGGAAGTAAATATAAGAATATAAAGTTGGTTTATTTGATCAATGTTAAAAATAGATACATTGTTACTTCTTGTAACCTTTAATGGACTTTTGGGCCATCAGGACTGAAATGATGTGGCTTTATTGATTTGTTTATAGGTAAGAGGTGAGATATGGAAAAAAAGATATCATTTATTAATTTTTAAGAGAAGGTGATAAATTACTAAAATAGTTTATACTTGTTGTGATGAGGATGGGAAGTCCTATTTGTCAATCTATCTATGGATCAATCTATTAATCTCTATCAACTCTTTAGTATATTCTTATTTTTTTCTTTTTCTCTTTTCTCTTTTTTATTTTCTACTCCTATCCTTTCTTTCTATTCTTTTTTAGTTTTTACCACTGTAATTATAATCTTAAATAAAATTACAATAAAATGCTCCTTCCCAGGGTTCATATTGCTGCAATATTTGGCCTGGTTACAGTTGAGATAAACAGAAGCTTTTCAATTGCTATTCTATACGGACTGCTGCCTTACAGAGGCTTACAGGTATCACGGTCTTTAAGGAATTTCATTTCTATTGCAGGGTCCACTTCATTAGCCTCTGTCAATCCAAGGTATCTGTCAGGTCCACTGCCTCCTGTTTCTGGTTAAGGAAGAAGCCTTCACCTTCTTCTCCTGCAATCTGTATTCCAAGGTGATACAAAATCGCCTCCAGTTGCTTCATCTCAGTTTTTTCCCCCCAAAAAAATGTAGGCTATAATTTCTTGACTATTCCTTTCATCTTTGGCGCTCAAAATTAAATCAACTATTCATCACTTACCTCTGTATCTCAAGGATAAACCGGGATCATCTTCACCTTGTATAAAACACTCTCAAAAAAGCATTTGGTTTAGCTTTTCGCTCCATGCTCTAACAGCTTGCCTCAAGTCATAAATGCTCCCTTACTGCTAGCACACGAATCCTGCTTTCCCAAGTTATTTGAACCTTGCTGTTTGGTGCATACAAATGCCTTTCTTAATGTCTCCATACAGGAGGGCTGACTTGGCATCCAGATGTTAGACATACATTGTTTCTGGCTTCAGTACCACTGAGAAGGGCTCTGACGGAAGGAGGTTTCACCATACTGTAGGTGTGAAGGTTTTATAATCTTTTCCTTATTAATGGGGGTGTTCTTTGGCAAGTAGCCTGACTCTCCATATCTGGATATTCCCTTCTACAGCTTGTTTGATAGTGAGGATCTTTTACATCCAACGATCTTTCTCCCCTTTGATACCGCTACAACAGTTCATATTTTATTTTATTTTTTTTGTACAGAGATTGAATCTCCTCTCTCCTGATTTGTAGCCATTCTTGTGCTTTAGCACCTAACATTGTCTCAATAAGCAGTTTATTCTTGGCTCAGTTTCTGTATCTCCTTTTTAGCACAGTCCCCGTTTCTTTCAAACGCCATAGTAACTCCTTATCAGAGCAGCTGCTCCAACATCGTGCAAATCTTCTGAAGTGGTTTGCTCACCCAAAAGCTCCCCACCACCACCACCACCTCCACCATTGAAATCCCATCCTTGAATTTTAATTTAATTTAATTTAATAATATTTATATACCGCCCTTCTCCCTGAGGACTCAGGGCGGTTCACAGGGCAGAATAAAATACTAAATACAAACGTTAAAACAAGATTAAATAATTGCCCATATTAAAACAGTTGGAATCAAGTTCTAAAACGCCAAGTTAAAATTAAAACACAAGAATAAAAACCCCACCAATCCCCATCAGGCTAGGCCGGCTTGAACAAACAGAAATGTCTTGAGATCGCGACGAAAGGAGCGAAGATCGGGCGCCATCCGGAGCTCTACCGGTAGCTGATTCCACAGCTCCGGAGCGCCCACAGAGAAGGATCTCCCCCTGGGGACCACCAATCGACATTCTCTGATCGGTGGCACCCTGAGGAGGCCCTCTCTGTGGGAACGCACAGGGCGCAGGGAGCTTGATGCCGGCAGCAGATGTTCCCCAAGGTACTCCGGCCCCATGCCATGAAGGGCTTTAAACACTGTTACCAGTACCTTGAATCTCACCCGGAAGACAACTGGCAACCAATGCAGCTCACGGAGCAGCGGTGTAACGTGGGAGTATCGGGAGACTCCCAACACAACTCTCGCGGCTGCATTCTGTACCAGTTGGAGCTTCCGGGTGGTCCTCAAGGGCAGCCCCATGTAGAGAGCGTTGCAGTAGTCTAGACGAGAGGACACGAGCGCATGAGTGACCGTGCACAAATCATCCCGGCTAAGATAGGGCCGCAACTGGCGCACCAGGCGAACCTGGGCGAAGGCCCCCCTAGTCACAGCTCCTATATGGTCTTCCAGGGTGAGCCGTGAATCTAGGAGGACTCCCAAGTTGCGAGCCCTATCTACGGGGGGTAATAGTTCACCCCCCATAGCCAAAGGTGGAACATCCGAATAAACCCGGGATGAAGGTATGCAAAGCCACTCAGTCTTGTCGGGGTTGAGTTGGAGTCTGTTCCTCCCCATCCAGACCCGAACCGCCTCCAGGCACCGGGACATCACGTTGAGGGCATCACTGGGGTGGTTTGGGGTCAAAAGGAAAAGTTGGGTATCATCAGCGTACTGATGATACCCAACTCCAAAGCCACGAATGATCTCACCCAGCGGTTTCATGTAGATGTTGAACAGGAGAGGCGAGAGGACCGACCCCTGAGGAACTCCACAAATGAGAGACCTCGCGGTCGACCTCTGTCCTCCTGCCAACACCGACTGCGAACGTCCCCGGAGATAGGAGGAGAACCACTGTAAAACTGTGCCTCCCACTCCCAATCCCCTGAGACGCCGCAGCAAGATACCATGGTCGATGGTATCGAAAGCCGCCGAGAGGTCTAATAGGACTAGAACAGAGGAATATCCCCTGTCCCGAGCCCTCCAGAGATCATTCACCAGCGCGACCAATGCCGTCTCCGTGCTGTGCCCGGGCCTGAAACCCGATTGGTACGGGTCTAGATAATCCGCTTCATCCAGGACCAGAGGGAGCTGATGCGCCACCACACTCTCAACAACCTTCGCAAGAAAGCGAAGGTTGGAGACAGGACAAAAGTTGTTTAATACAGCTGGGTCCAAGGCAGGCTTCTTGAGGAGAGGCCTCACCACCGCCTCTTTCAAGACGGCGGGGAAGCAACCCTCACTCAGAGAAGCCGATATAACTGCCTGGAACCAGCTGCGTGTCCTCTCCCGGGCTGCATAGACCAGCCAGGAAGGGCACGGGTCCAATAAACACCTGGTGGTGCTCAGCCTCCCCATGATCCTGTCCACTTCATCCGGAGTCACAGAATCAAACTCCTCCCAGATGATATCGACAAGACCGCCAGTGTCCTGATCGTCAGACTCTGCCCAGTCAGAGTCCAGACCGGTCCGAATCCGAGCGATTTTGTCCGACAGATGTTGGTTAAACTCCTCGGCACGACCCTGCAAGGGATCCTCCCTCACCTCCTGATTTAGGAGGGAGCGAGTCACCCTAAACAGGGCGGCCGGGCGATTATCTGCGGACGCGATAAGGGTGGCGAAGTGGTTAGACCTCGCCTCCCTTATCGCAGCGAGATAAGACCTAATGTAGGCTCTTAGTCGCAATCGGTCGGATTCAGATCGGCTGGACCTCCAACCGCTCTCTAGGCCCCGTCTCCGACGCTTCATCTCCCGAAGCTCCGCAGAGAACCATGGAGCTCGACGGGATCTGCACCGGGTCAGGGGCCGCAGGGGTACAACTCGGTCAAGAGCCTCAGTGGCCGTCCTTTCCCAGGCTTCCACTAAGGCATCTGCCGAGCTGTGAGCAAGGGAGGCAGGTGGGGACCCCAGCGCTGCCTGGAACCTCTGGGGATCCATTAAGCGTCTGGGGCGGTACCATTTAATTGGTTCTAAACACCCACGGCGGGGGGTGGCAAAACGGAAGACCAGCCGCAGGAGATGATGATCGGTCCATGACAGGGGCATAATAATTGGAGAGCCCCCACCAAGATCATCTAACCACCGTCCAGATAAAAAAACTAGGTCAAGGGTGTGGCCTCCCTCATGAGTCGGTCCCGAAATTACTTGCGTCAGGTCCATGGCCGTCATGGAAGCCATGAACTCCCGAGCCAACTCAGATGATCCTCCCAGCGATGGTAGATTGAAGTCCCCCAAAACTATAAGTTTCGGGAACTCAACCACCAGCCCAGAGAGGACATCGAGCAGCTCAGGCAGGGCTGCTGCTGCGTGACTAGGCGAAAGGTACACCAGCAGCAAGCCCAACTGCGCACCAGGGCCGCATCTCAAAAAGAGAGACTCACACCCGACTATCTGAGGAACAGTGGCCTCCCGCGGACACAAGGTCTCCCTCATAACAACAGCCACACCCCCACCCCTACCCTGAGCCCGAGGCCGGTGCAGCACCCGGAAACCTGGTGGGCAAAGGTCAACCAGAGGAATCCCGCCCTCTGGGCCCAACCAAGTCTCCGTGATGCAAGCCAGGTCCGCCTGCTCACCCTCGACCAGGTCACGAACGAGAGGAGCCTTATTAGAGACGGACCTGGCATTCAAATACACCAGCCGGAGCTCAGGGGGCTGCACACCCTCACTCCCGGGACCTTGGGGTAGAGCCAGAGGGTCGGAGTGCCTCACCGCTTGTAAGCAGCGGAGAGGCCTTCCCTGAGATCGATACGGCCCTCTGCTCCTACATCTGCTGCCATTCCCTGATGTGTGGTTGCTGTAAAGCAACCACAGATACTTTCACAGCTGCTCCAAAGCTCTCTGAAAGTCTTCTGATTAGATGGTTCAAGACAGAAAATACCGACAAAAATAGTTGGTGTGAAGCAAATGCAATGTTACAAAATCCATTCATATTTTGAAATGCATTTTAAACATTTAAACTGCCAAAACATTGGCAGAAACCACCCATTGTGGTTTCCTCCAGATCTGTTGACCTTGTGATTTGCAGAATTCCCAGTCTTCAATGACAACACCCCCAAATTATACAGGTTGGAAATGTAGGAGTACCAGTGCTTTTTTTGTAAAAGAAAAAGGTGCCAGAACTCACACATGTCATACAACCCACCTTGCCTACCCTACAAGGTTCCATCCAAAAAAGGTGCCGGAACTTCGTTCTGAGCGTTCTATGAGGAAAAAAGCCCTGAGGAGTACTATACCAGGTCTGGAGAATACCACACTGAGGAAGGTTACTGGGACCAAGAGCTCACTAGTTTTCCTCAAATAGCTGTTAAAACAGTAATTTTATTAGTGCCTTTGAGTCAGTTTTTGACACCTAGCTACTACCTGGACTAGACCCTACAGTTTTCTTGACAAGGTTTTCCAGAAATAGTTTGTCCTTGCCTGCTTCCTAGAGTTGAGAGAGAGAATTATTTATTTTATTTATTTATTTATTATTGGGACTTATATGCCGCCCTATCTCCCGAAGGACTCAGGGCGGCTAACAACAAAACATACAATAAATACAGAAGTTAAGATAAAATTAAAATTAAAGGCCTCTGTACAATAAATTAAAATTAAAATTAAAATAAATTAAAAATTAGAGTTAAAAAATTAAAAACATAATTAAAATCCCTGTCAGTCCAGGTCAGCCAGGTGGAAAAGGAGTGCCTCTGAAAATGACAGCCAGATTTGCTGGTGAACATCATAAAATCTTTTGTCTAGATCTCTGTCACTAATCCCCAAAGCCCAGCACTGCCCATTTCATGCTCACTTCTGCCAAATTACAGCTGATCTAAAAGAGTTCTTCTGAATTCATGGAATTTACAGCTTGGTTTGTCTTTGAATTTTTTGTTTCTCTGATATTTGCTTAAAATGGTCATGTGTTTTCTTTACTATAATAAATAAGTAAAATAAAAGGGATTATCAGCCCTTTTTCCACACAAATTTAAGTGGGCTAATGGGAATTGTGAAAACACCAAAAAGGGGTAGATTAACCAAGTCAACTTACCCTGGAGTTGAGTTGAATTCAAAACAGACCCAGTTGTGCTTAAGGATAATTTAATTCTGTCACTTCTTCTACCATTTTGGAATGTCTAAATCCAATTTGTAGAATTAGCCAAGAGAAACCATGAGAAAAAGTGGCTGAAAGAGCCAAAGCCACATTCAAAACTGCAATGATGACCTTCTAACAGCCACTGAACATGCCTGGGGTAGAAGCATTAGAAAGGTGTAGGGGAGTATAAAAGGTTATATTAGAAGACTATATTAGAAACTAACCAAAGAGAGAAGCAACCTCAAACTAAGGAGAAATTTCCTGACAGTTAGCACAATTAACCAGTGGAACAACCTGCCTCCAGATTCTGTGAATGCTCCAACACTGGAAGTTTTTAAGAAGAGACTGGCCAGCCATTTGTCTGAAATGGTATAGGGTTTCCTGCCTGAGCAGTGGGTTGGACTAGATGACCTCCAAAGTCCCTTCCTACTTACTTACTTACTTACTTACTTACTTACTTACTTACTTACTATATCAAGTTACAGAGCACTCTATGGGAAACTAGGTGATCATTAAATCTAGTTTATAGGCCAGGTCATTACTCGACAAATATGGGGAATTCATTGTTAATTTTCAAAAGCCACCTGACATCTAGGTTGTCTCACATGATAAAGAGGGCATAACCTATCAGGCAGGTCCAATTAATAAAATGGAAATGTCCTTTGATGAGTTTGATTCAAAATTGTTACACCCAACAGGTGGTACAAATAAATATTGAATAAAAAAGGCTCTGATGTGGCACATATTATCATTTGTGGTGGACATGTGTTAAAGTAAATAAAAAAATGGACAAAAATACACATTTGGCTAGAAAAGATGTTAGGAAAATATGTAGATTTTAAACCTGAAGTTTTCTTGCTAGGTATAATACCCAAAAAAATCTGATAAGCAAAGTGTATATTTAACATTGCATATACTAACAGCAGCAAGGATTGGAACTGGATCAGCACTGGAAGAATGAAGAACCACCACTAGACGAAGAGATAATCAAGATATTGGACTGTGATGAAATGGACAGACTTACATTGAGGATCAACGAGAAAGAAGATACAGAATATTTTCAAATATGGAATTTATTTTATCAATGGTTGGAAAAAACGGGTAGAGACTAAGAATGTAACTTGTATTATTAAGCAAACAAATTAACCCAGAAAACACGATGTTTATTAAGCTCTAATCAAATGTAATAATAGAAAAATAATTGAAAAAATTGAAAAAAAGGCTCTGATCATTGTAAATGTACAGTGTTTTGTAGCTAGAATAGAATGCAGCCCAGGGATTTCGGCACGTTCAGTTCCGCAGCTGGGCAGCTGAGCAGAATGTTTCCTACCTCTTTCTTTAATAGAGCCCCTATGTTCTACTTACCCTGAACACCTCCAGGGATGGGTTTCTCAAGAGTTTTTTCCAGCAATCACTGGACAATTATCTAAATACTGTAGTTCCATATTGCCACAAAACCAAAATTCTCCATTCTTCATTGCTGTGTTTCAACCCAACTGCTAATGTAGGCTTTCTGTCAAGCCCACAGGAAATCAGGAGATTCGGGCACTTCAAATGAGTATAAAGATTTATTGCAAGCTTAAGCTCTCCATAAGAATCTGGCCAAGTGACGGTTAAGGGAAATGTGCAGGAGTTAAGAATAGGAAGGAATTCAAGGTGGCCTGGGCTTTGACCTCTTGTGCGAGCAAAGGGACTCATGACTTATGATGTGTTTGACCCCTCCTGTGGGCTCAGCCTGGTTATCTACACTTTCCTCTTCTTGAATTCTTTATTGAATGTTGTCCACAAGTTATCAAATACAGACAGTCTTAACTTTCAGCAATTCATTTAGAATAGAATAGAGCTGGAAGGGACCTTGGAGGTCTTCTAGTCCAGCCCCCCATTCAAGCAGGAGAACCTATACCATCTCAGACAAGTGACTGTCCAGTCTCTTCTTAAAAACCTCCAGTGATGGAGCGCCCACGATTTCTGAAAACAAGCTGTTCCACTGTTTAATGGTCCTCACAGTTAGGAACTTTCTCCTTAATTCCAGGTTGCTTCTGTCTTTGATCATTTTCCAACCATTGTTTCTTGTCCTGCCCTCTGGTGCTTTGAAGAATAATGTGACCCCCTCTTCTTTGTGGCAGCCCCTCAAATACTGGAACACTGCTATCATGTCTCCCCTATTTCTTCTTTTCTTTAGACTAGCCAAACCCAAGCCCTGCAGCCGTTCTTCATATTTAGTGACTATTCAAAGTTACAACAGCACTTTAAAAAGGGACGTATCGCTTTTGACTCTCACAACTATTGAAGCATCTTGGTGGTCACATGATCAGAAATCAGATGCTTGGGAACTGGCCTGAATTTATGACAGTAGCATTGTCCCGGGGTCAGAGATCACCTTTTGCAACCTTCTGACAAGCAAAGTCAATGGGGAAGCCAAGTCCGCTTAACAAGTGTGTTAATAACGCTTGTTGATTCACTTAACAACTGTTGCAAGAAAGATCATAAAATGTGGCAAAACTCACTCGACAACTGTCTTGCTTAGCAGTGGAAATTTTGATCTCTGTTGTGTTCATAAGTCGAGGACTACCTGTAGCTTTCCCTCTCCAATAGAAAAGTGTCACAACAAGTGGTAGGGCAACTTGCTCCAGTTGTAAGCAGAATGATTTGCCATAGCCCTATGGTTACCTGGACATGGCAAGACTGTGGGGTTAAGCAGGTGCATGAGTCATTAACTTCTAGTACAGGTCGCAAATAGGGAAAAGCACTTAATAGCTTGTCTCATCAGCTGTCTGTGTGGCCTTTCAAGTAGCTAAGCACTTCTGCAGCCTCTTCTGTTCTGACTGAGATGGCTGGAATTGCCTCTGCTTTCTATAAATCCTGTGCTTTCAAGCAGAAGGAAAGGATTGTCTGTGACAGGCACCCAGCTACAATGAGGAGGTCTCTGCAGTCGGAGCTTTGATTCACGGTGTTCTCTAGAAGGTTCGCCACGCATTGGGCAAACTTCACTTCTGTTTTCCCCCCCCTCATTTGTTGTGTGTCAGGAAAGGTTTGTGTACAGCTTGCAGAACAGCACACATCTGACCCATGTGAATGCTTTCCATCTTTCCTGGTATTCCCCATTCTAGTACTTGCTCTACAACAACTCTAGTTATTTATACTAGAGTTATTTTTGGTGGAATGATCCTCCAGGAACACAGGAAGACAATTATGCTGCTGCTTTCAAGAGAGAGCACAATGAAAGCATTCTTGTTACTCCATTTACACATGGTGTTAGCTTTGATTCAGTATCAGGCAAATAAAAATATGTTTTTTGTCAGTTTGAAATAGACGCCTGTAGAATACAGAATATGGAAATTAAATGAACTCCAGGAAGCGTGGGAATGACCTTTTCCATTTTGTTTTTCTTACTGATATCTTGATAAAAATCCAAATATTTGTGCTGATTGTTTTCAAATTAATTTGAAGATTGTAGTTTTAGTTATGTAAAAACCACTATTAAAATAGCATGATTACTACATTGATAAGTAATAAAGAAAATTAAATAAACAAGTCAGGTTTGCTACTCGGTACCCACACCTCCTTATCTCTCTCTCTCTCTCTCTCTCTCTCTCTCTCTCTCTCTCTCTCTCTCTCTATCTATCTATCTATCTATCTATCTCTAAGGAGATTTTTTTATTTAGTTCTTATGGTAGGTTCATTTATACAGTACTTGTTGTTCCTGTTTCATTTTTTAGTCATTGGACTTGTATTCTAATTTACTTGCAGTATTACCTTGAAGAATAATTGGCAAGAAAATGTCATTAGAAATTTTAAATAAACAAATAAACAATTAGAGGTGGATCAGCAAGCTGCTGCATTTGAAGGCACATGGGCATATTCTAATTTTTGACAGCTGGGAATAGGAAAAGATAGAGGAACAACTTAAAAACAGAAACTAATAACATCATAGTAAGCCAAAGGGAGTTTAGGCTTAGATGATCTCTTTCAATAGTCACAATATCTGAAAGTAAAGGTATAGGAATATCTGTGGTACAAGGGTAATAATCAGGGCTTTTTTTCTCATAGAACGCTCAGAACGGAGTTCCGGCACCTTTTTTGGATAGAACCTTGTAGGGTAGGCAAGGCGGGTTGTATGACATGTGTGAGTTCCGGCACCTTTTTCTTTTACAAAAAAGCACTGATAATAATAATCAAAATGGTGATCATGATTGCTCACATTTGAAGCCCTGCCCTCTTTGTGCAGGCGTTAATTACATACACACACACAAACACACACACACACAGGACAGGCTTTTGATTTGCGGTCCAAACCCCTTCTTCATATTTGCTACATTAAATCTACATTATACCTTACGATTTAACAATTAACCCTATATAGGCTATACATGAACTGTGATTGTTTATATAGTCTAGATCAGATTTTCCCACCCTACTTACACATTCCAACTGGAAGTTATGGAAGTTTTAATTTAACACAACTGGAGGGCAGTTGGTTCGCCCATTTACATATTAGGAAAAAAAATGAGAGAAGAACCATCATATCTTGTCTGTCTGTCTGTCTGTCTGTCTATCCATCCCTCTTGATGTCAAGCTTTCCTCATGAAATTTTAATCCAGACAGGAATAGATATATGCAGGGACCAGGTGCCCTGGCAATGGATTTAGTATGTAGGTGTGTTTGTACACACTGATATTTGCCAGTGACCCCTTTTCTCCTTGTAAATTTAGTGTTTTGAAGGGACCTTTGCCTGCAGATGATTCTAGGGGTTGGGGAGAGCTGGAAAGGCAGAGACATCCTATCCTGCCTCTGGATGTGCTGTGAATATTGGCCAGGTGCTGCTTTCCTCCCCCCCACCCCCCACCCCCAATAACAAGCTGCACCTGCCAGGATGCTCTCTTCCAGGCAACCATTACAGTCTCTGGAGCCTTTTCTTTATTTGCATCCTGTGAATCCTGCTCTATTACAATTCAAAATTTAAAAAAGGAAAGCAATCTAAATAATTAACTACATTAAGATTAAAAAAAGAAAGAAAGAAAATTATCCCGCTCATTAGATCTGGTCTATCTCATATTCTTTTCAGTTTTGACATATTTTTCCTCCCACAGGATCATTCTCAACACGCATCTCCCCCTGGAGAAAAATATGACATTGAATAAATGGGACATCTGCGAATCTATATATTTCCTGGTCAGAAATCTTCCTCTGGTTTGAGGGTATTTTGTTCTGTAACCTTCTCGTCTTTCTATCAGCAACCTGTGAGGTGTGCTTAGATGGGTATGACTCTAATGGAGCAGTTCCTAATATTTCCTTTATTCAACTCTCATGTTCCTCCCTGTGATCTTCTGAGTTCTGGACAAGAGGACTAAACTCTCGAGTGAAAATGGCACATCTTTGGCAGACTCATAAGATTTGAGGCATTTTTGTTTAAATGTTGTTTTGACATTTATCCCAGAACATAGTTTGGGGACCTACAAGGAAAAGCAATAATTTATATTTCACTTATATATCACGCTAAGCTAAGGGGAGAAGAAGGTGAGTTTGGGCTTAGTAGGATGTGTAATATCAGTCTTTATGGCTTATTTAACCAATCATGGTTAGTTAGTCTGACATAGAATAATATATGAGCAAAGCTGGTGTCCTTCTAGATCAGGGCTGTCAAACTTGCAACATCACGTGACATGTCATGGCATATTGCGACTTTTTTTCCATTGCTGGCAATAGGGTGGGCGCAGTTTTGCCCGGCAGTTTGACACCCGTGTTCTAGATTTAAAAAAATTGAAGCCTATATTGATAGAGTCCAAGTTAAAACAATGGAAATACAAGCAAAACAAATTAAAAAGTATCAAAGTAAAAATGCAGACAGATTTCAGATTTTGTTCCCTTCAAATGATGAAGGAAAACTTTTTTTTAAAGGAAGGGGGCTGAAAATAATAGATTTCACTATTTAGTCTGACCTTCCCACAAACAATGCACTAATCCAGAGGTCTTCAAACTTGTCCCTTTTATGACTTGTGGACTTCAACTCTCATAATTCCTCAGCCAGCATGCCTGGCTGAGGAATTCTGGGAGTTGAAGTCCACAAGTCATAAAAGGGGCAAGTCTGAAGACTCCTGCACTAATCAAATGTATCTCTTAAGGAAGAGGATTACAGAGTGAATGGTTTGGCTGCCATACACACACACATGCACACACGTACACATTGACTTATGGCAGTTACTAATCAATAATTACTGCCTGGCTAATACATATCACTAAGCCTAAGCATTATATATGAAGCAGGGCAATATGATTATTAACAACCACGAGCCATGCATGATGTAGCAGCATTAGAAGTTTCTGATCATTTTCACTTTCCTTCCATGGTGTAGCTCCTTTGTTAGAGTAGCACATGGTTCGGCTTGAAATGATGAGTACAACTTCCACAGGTGGCTGAACAGGTGCTGCAATTTTTGATATTTTTAATATTCTGAATGTTCAAGCTCATTGCAACATCCATACCCTGCAAACCTATCATATGGTTAAAAACGTGCAGCTGGTCTGTAAAAGCAAGCCATTAGTTTATGAAAATAGATACTGTTTGGAGCAATGAATGATGAATGAAAGGGAGAAGCTAATGCTGGCTAGGGAATTCTGGGAGTTGAAGTCCATAAATGCCTCCTGTTGAAGAATGGATTTTGAAATTGACTGAATTAGTAGAGATGGCGAAATTGACTGCTTTGATTAGAAATAATGGCTAGACAATTTTATAAGAGACTGGAAACTGTGGACTTTCTATGGGCTACGTTTAACAGATGATTAACAGAAGGATTTGAAGATGTTTAACCTGTTGACTGCTTTTCCTTCCTTCCTTCCTTCCTTCCTTCCTTCCTTCCTTCCTTCCTTCCTTCCTTCCTTCCTTCCTTCCTTTCTTTCTTTCTTTCTTTCTTTCTTTCTTTCTTTCTTTCTTTCTTTTTCTCTCTTTCACACCCAGCCAAGATAGATCCCACATGTTAAATTTATTTGATCACTTTTTCCTCCTTTTTTGTACACTATTTTTTTCTTTTTTGTTGTTTCTTTTTTGTTTTGTTGTTGTTAGGGTTGAATGTATACTTTTGTTTTGTTTTTTGTTTGTTTGTTTTGTATTGTATTTTACTTTTTATGATAAAACAATAAATCATACTAAAAAAATGATTAGCAATATGGAATTGATGGAAAGCAGATCCTGTAGAACAGGGTTGTCAAACTGCTGGCCCACGGGTCGGATGCGCCATGCAGAAGCCGCACTCACCCCAGCTCCGGCAAAGGGGAAAAAGTCATGATATGTTATGACACATCACGTGATTTGGCGAGCTTGACACCCCTATTCTAGAAGCAAAAATGGCTTAAGCATCCCTGAGGCAACATCTTGAAGAATTCACAAGAAGATGATTCCAGTCAGTTGCAGGGAATTGACCTAATGTGAGAAAAGTCCATAGCTCAACAAATGTTTCACATCCAGAAGGATGCAGATCCATTCTAAGACAACTCAGCTTTTTTTAAAAAAAAGGATCACAGGAAAGGGTTGGATTCTGTAGGATTGTACTGAAAAGGAAAGTCTTCAAGTACCATAAAAGTTTACCCATTTTGTTACCACATAATGTCTCATGGATTGAGTTCATTTCAATAGCCTTAACTGCTGCCATCTGAATCTGTTTGATCCTTACCATACTATCCTGACCCTCTGCCTAGAAATATAATACATGATGGAAAATGATCAAGTTATAGAAGTCAGTTGTAAAGGGAGGCTGATTAGGACCTGAGCAAAGGTAATTGAAATTAGTGCTCACATATTTTACTTGTACTATCTTGCTATGAATGCATGGATTGCCCCTGTGACTATATAGGAGACATGGGGAAGGAAGCTAACCACCAGATTGGAAGAATACAAGTGAGACAAGGAGACCCAAACTCATCCGTAGTTTCATTTCAATAAGCAAGCACATACATTCAATTTTGTAGCTACTAAGATTGTTGGATGAGCAGGCACAAAAATAGCCAGGGAAGTGATTGAAGCCCAGGAAACAGAACCTTCATCAATTAACAGAAGTATTGATTTATCTCTAGCTTAACAAGTACTTAGGAGGTGGGGGCTTGGCAGCAGAAGGCAACAACAGTCAACCCCAACTTAATAGCCAGCGATCAACACCCAATCTACATCTAAAAAAATTACACACAACAGGTACTATATAAATACCACACATAGATCAGCCCAAAGCACATGGAGAAGTTCCCTGAGGATGGACTCCAGCATGAATCTGAAAGCTTGGAAGACCAAACCCCTGGTCCGGGTGACTGACCCAGATTGAATGTGATAATTTACAGCATTTAAAACCCCAAATCAAAATGTGTATGTCTCTTCTTAAAATAGGTGTGTTTATATGTATAGAGCAGAACTGGAGTGCTTTAACTGAAGTCAGTTTAACTTATCTCTCCACCAAGCAAGAAAACTTTGAGAGGAAGATACTATTTCTAGCTGAAATTCCCAAATTAAAATTTGCAATCTTTTTGCCTCCTTAATTTACTTCCTATGTCATTCACTGCTATAGGAGTTGGTTGATTAATGGAAATCATTGGACTTGCTTTCAATTATTTTTAAATTAAAATTAAGGATGGACGATAAGGACAGATAATGAAATCAGACCTGACTTCACCTATCTCAGTGCGTGAGATACATGACAGCGTATTAACAATCATTGCAGGAATATATACTCTGACTTTTAAAAGAAAGTTGAGCTGAACAGCTGCCTTCCTAGCCTACAATTTACAGCTCATCATTAAATATTTAAAGGAATACCTTATTTTTCTACTTGGGTTTAGATGAAGTTATCTAAATTATAAAATAGATTGTCATTGCAGTGCTTGCTAAACAGTAGCATCAGAACTTGATTGGCCCTGGAAAACAATACTATAAATTTTGGTAAAGAACTTCAGCCTTAACTGATTTGGATATTATTATTTCCATATTTCAGCCAGGTGCAATTACAGGACAATTGTAAGAATAGACCAATCCAAGCTTCTGTAAAAGGGAAAAATATTATTTTGCCAGCACCATAATTCCCTGAAAAAGGATTAAACTGAATATCTGACTTTTCAAAATGTTATCAAACCCAACTTTACTATTAACAGTGAGAGCTATCTAATGTAGCTCATTAGATGACAATTGATAAGTATTCAGCCTGATCCAGTAATTTCTTATGGATGGATGTATTGTGAGGCACACAAGGAAATTTACAATCTAGTAAGGTTTCCATTAATTTCAATAAGGATGTAATGTTTCATGAATATGCCATTGTTTATATATAAAATCAAATCAAACTAATTAATTGTTTTACATCTGCAGGAATTCTGTATGTAAGAATTCATTGGTTGGGAAGAAGGTTGGTGAGAAATTCTACAGAACAATTTTGAGAAAAAAATTAATGGCAAGGACAATGTACATATGAAATTTTCCTTGCTACTGAAATGAACAGTAATCTCTCTGAAACTATGGAAATCCAAATATGAATTAAAACTCCCATACACTTGTTATTAAAATTAGAAATGTATGAGGGTGAAACCGGACTGTATTAATGTCTGTGAAGATTCTCAGTCATCCAGGTTGTCCCAAAGGTGCTTTTTCAAAAGGCAACTGGATTTTGTGAAACATCTTCAAGTGAAACATCTTTAAGGAAAAACAAAGTCCAGTTGCCTTTTGAAAAAGCACCTTTGGGACTGGACTGTATTAATGTCCTCTTTTCTGCCACAATCGTTTCTATGAGATGTGGCTCCATTAACACCCACAATCTGGAGCAGTAGAGTCTCCGTAATTGCTTAAATTCTAAACTTTAGAACGTAAAAAGCCACATTTCTCAACTGTGTGTAGGAAATCTCCATAGATAGAACAGGTCCTCCAATTCTTTTAATATGTGAAAACTAACCAAGGCAAGTCATAGGAATATTATCGAAAGAAGGAAGTGCCCAAACAAGGCTTATAGATATTTTTATTTTAATTAGCATAATTGTTGTGTAGTGGGTTCTGGAGAGCAGGAAGGACGCCAAGACGATGAGTACAACATAACAGCTCTTAATTAGGTGGAAGTGACTGTACTGGGGAATAGGGGCTACCCGCACTCTTTATATACCTGGCCAGCTACACAACCAACCAATCGGATTGAACCTCTGTTTCCTGCCAAAACTGCTTCCCGCCAAAACAGTTACATTTCAACGCCTCCTGGTGGTGACTCTTATACAATGCTTTAGATGTTCCTAAAAGCCTAATACATAACACCCCTTCCCCCTTAAGGATGAAACAATATACATATACAACTATTACATTTATGACAACCAATCATCCCAATGGACCTAGCCCTTTGGCTTCCCTTATTTGTGCACATAGTTCGTGAGGTACATGGGTGGCCTATGGGCCCGAGATGAATGTCTTAGGGTTTCTTCCCCCTTGTGGGCTGTCACCTTACTTGGCGTATTCTGGATGTCCAAGTTCCCCTGCACAGGAGAGTCAGTAGGTAAGCTCTGACTGACCATTCTGGAACTCTTTTCCTTACTTGGTCTATCTGCCGTCTGACCTTACGACCCCCCTCCACCCCTACTACATAAGATAAGGGCCCAGTTTTGTCAACAACCACCCCCAAAATCCACAAGTGTCACGGACCATAGTTCCTGGCCCAAACCAAGTCACCCGGGTGTAGTTCTCTTGGAGTTTTGGGTTGTGCGGCCTCAGAAGCCACTTTGTCAGGGTGAAGCCTGTCCAGTTTGGTGATGAGGCATCTGCCCCAATGGAGCTCCACAGGACTCTTCCCTATGGCTGTGCATGGTGTGGTGTGTTGTGATAATAGAAATTCCACCAGCCTGTGGTGCCAATCACCGACGATAATGCACCTGAGTGCGTCTTTGGTTGTTCTCAGCATCCTTTCCGCTTGTCCATTAGTCGACGTGTGGAAGGGCGCAGATGTGGCGTGTCTAATCAAGTTTGCTCTCATGAAGGCCTGAAATTCAGCAGCGGTAAATTGAGCCCCATTATCTCATACCACAACGTCAGGCAGACCATGTGTGGCAAAAAGTTTGCTGAGCGCTTGGATTGTTCTGACCATGGTCATATTTGGGACTGGCACTACCTCCAGCCATTTTGAGTGGCTGTCTACCACTATAGAAAAAGCTGTCCTTGAAATGGACCCATGTAGTCTATATGGACCCTGGACCAGGGTGTATGTGTTGCCTCCCATTTGTGGACAGGCGCTTAGGGCATCTCAGGTCTGGACCTTTGCCAAGTGTAGCATCCCTGTACTTGCTCTTCCACTGCCTTATCTAACCCTGGCCACCAAAGATAGCTCCTTGCTAGAGCCTTCATGTGAACTATGCCTGGGTGCCCTTCATGTAGAGACTGCAGGACCCTATCTCTTAGTGTTGATGGTATAATAACCCTACTACTCCACAACAGGCATCCTTTATAAGCAGACAATTCATGCCTCCTTAAAAAATATGCTTGGAATTCTGGGCCTGGACTTTTATCCTGCCACCCTGTGAATACCCAAGACTGAACTCTGCTCAGGATTTTGTCTGAGGCTGTCTCTGCTGCAACGTCCTTTGCATGGAGCGGGCATTCTGGTACCTCTTGGATTGCCAGTATCTGTGCAGCTGGCACTGGATCTGGTTCTATGTTTGCTAGGGGTAGCCTACTTAACCCATCTGCATGGCCCATTTCTTTCCCTGGCTTATGAATCAGTTTAAAATTGTAAGCTGATAGGAATATGTTCTGTACCAGCCTACTACCAGCCCTGCAGAAAAGGCAGGGACAACCCCTTTTACAAAACGGCAAGAGGCTGGAACTAAGCCTGCCAAATTTATTAACATAAAACAGAGCAAACAGAGCAAAGAGAGCAAACACGAACCATGAAACAGGAGCTATTCAAACGGTTGCCTTCAGCAAACCAGCCCTCCCACACATTCCCCTTTTAAACAGTTCAGGGCGTGGCTTCTCTCTGCCTCCTTCCGAGGTTCCCCATTGCCTTCCTCTGTTTACTCCTGATTGGCTGCCTCCTGCATTGGGCGTCCTTGAACAGGGCCAGCTGTGGGTCATCTTCATCCATGCTGTCAGGCTCACACAGCTGGGTCTGCGTCATGACCAGATGGGAGGGGCCTGGCTGAGGGCTCTGTGGAGCCTCAATACTATCCTCAGCAAGGTCTCCAACATCCCCCTCCTCCTCCTCTGAATCATCCGACCCAACTGCTGAACCCACAGGCTGACCCTGAATCACAACAGAATATGGACCATCTGAGCATCCTAGGGGAGAGTATTTGGGTTTGTTTGTCCATGGTGAATAAACCTAATAGAGGCTTATGGTCCGTAAACACTGTGAACTCCCTACCATACAGATAGTCGTGGAATTTTTTGACCCCAGCCACTAGTGCTAGGGCTTCCTTGTCTATCTTTGCATAGTTCCTTTCTGCCCCTGACAAGGTTTTAGAGTAGTAAGCTATTGGAACCTGTGTACCATTTCCCTCCAGATGGCTTAGCACTGGTCCCACTCCATATGGTGAAGCATCGCAAGCAATGCAGATAGGCTTGTTTTCCATGAAATGGGTGACTGTGGACTTGTTGGACAGTAGAGCCTTTAGGTCCTGGAAGCTTTTGCCATGGACATTGGTCCATTTCCATGCAGCTGTTTTATCTAGGAGTCTATGCAGGGGTTCAGCTATGGC
The DNA here is from genome assembly GCF_947247035.1 of Vipera ursinii. Lineage (NCBI taxonomy): Eukaryota > Metazoa > Chordata > Lepidosauria > Squamata > Viperidae > Vipera > Vipera ursinii. Next base: position 221,688,899 of record NC_139512.1, on the reverse strand, counting down.
TGCTTTGTGGGGTAGGAATGAGTTGTAAAAGTTTAATAATCCCAGAAAGGTTTGCAGTTCCGCCTTGTTCTTGGGAGTGGGGGCCATCTTAATTGCCTTCACTTTGGATTCTGTGGGATGGATCGCACTGGCATCGATCCTGAACCCCAATAATTCTGTGGATGTAACCCCTATGCTGCATTTGTCTCTTTTTAGTTTGAGACCTGCAGAGTGAAGGTTCTTTAAAACTGCCCTAAGTCTGTCTGCTAACACTTCCTCTGTTTCTCCAGCAATGAGGACATCATCAAAATAAGGGCATACACCTTGGATGCCCTTAAGTGTTCGCTCTATTACCTCCTGAAAAATTCCTGGTGCTACACTTACTCCAAACTGCAGGCGGTTAACTCTGAAGGCTCCCTTATGAGTTACAATTGTTTGTGCTGCTACTGTCTCCATGGTAACTGGCAGCTGCTGGTATGCCTGCGCGAGGTCTAGTTTAGCAAAGATGGCGCCGCCTTGGAGGAAAGCGAGAACGTGGCTGACCGTGGGGACTGGGTAAGCATGCTGGTTTAGGGCCTTATTTAGGGTGCATTTATAATCGGCGCAGATATGGATCTCCCTGTTAGCTTTGTGAGGGGTGACTATCGGGGTCTCCTACTCTCCCCCATCTGTTGGCTGCAGGACCCCCTGTTCTACTAGTTTGTCTAGCTCCTTTTCAATTTTGTGCTTGAGTGCAAAGGGGACTCTCCTGGGTTTGATTCTAATGGGTAATACACTGGGGTTTAATTACCTTCCCAGCTTACTATCGAATACGTCTGCAAACTCTTTGCAGAGAGATTCGATGTTGTTTCCCTGCAATCTGTGGTTGCCAGATATTACGATGCCCAATGGCTCAAACCAGTCCAACCCGACTAAACTGGTCCTATGGCCTTCAACTACGTAACATCCAAGTGCCCCTGAAACCTCTTAAACCGCACAGAAAGGGTGGCCTCCCCCTTAACTTTTACTGGGGCATTTTGGAAATCAGTTAACATGATACTGGAGGGCCTCAATTTAACCCACTGCTTACTCCGGCCGCAAACAAGTTTAAATGTCTCATCGGAAATAATCGAGACTGCAGAGCCGGAATACCTTGTAAATGGACTTCCAATTTTAGTTTGGGTTTAAGCAGCCGGCGGGCCCCGGTTCGGCAGATGGCCCTCCGGCTTTCAAAAAACCCATGCTTGTTGAGCTCTGGGCCCCAGTACCTTTCCCCGACGAGTTCTCCAACTGTCGCTTGGGTAGGCCCTCTCAGAAATGGCTACGGCAGACCGCTGCGATGTGGCCCAATTTTCCGCAGGCCTGACACGTGGCCGACCGGAACTTGCAGTTCACCCGCGGGTGGTTTCCTCCGCAGCCTCTGCTTTTCGGGAATGGAGCTGCCTTCTGCTGGCTCTCCCTGTGCTCGCGTCGTCGATCCCATTGTTCCATTTTCCACTGGATCTGGTCGATGTCGGTTTCTTCCTCGTCTGTGTGCTGGCCATTCATAGCGCCTTCGTAATGTATTGCTTCCTCTGGGCTGCTGGGCAGGGGAGTCTGTACCATTTGCACCGCGCCTCCAGCCACCTCGTCGGCCAAGATCTCATCTTGAGCGTCTTGGAGAGTTATATCAGTCCTTGCAAAAAGCCTCTGTTGTAGTCGCTTATCTCTTAGGGTGCACACGAGCCTGTCCCGAAGTCTCACGTCCAGGTTGGAGAACTTGCAGAGGTGGGTGGCCTGTCACAATGCCACGATTAACTCCAATGCAAATTCGCCCGGCTGTTGTACCCTCTGGTCAAAATGGAACTGCCAGGCCAGCTCAGATATTCAGGGCTTGAAATGCCCGTTCAACTTTTGCGTGAGGTCTCTGTATGAGACGGTTTCGATCGGCGTCAATGCGAATAGGCTCGTGAGTTCAGCTCTTTAAGGCAAAGCAGAATTCCACCTTTGTCGCCACTGTTGTGTAGTGGGTTCTGGAAAGCAGGAAGGACGCTGAGATGATGAGTACAACATAACAGCTCTTTATTAGGTGGAAGTGACTGTACTGGGGAATAGGGGCTACCTGCACTCTTTATATACCTGGCCAGCTACACAACCAACCAATCGGATTGAACCTCTGTTTCCCGCCAAAACTGCTTCCCGCCAAAACAGTTACAGTTCAATGCCTCCTGTTGGTGACTCTTATACAATGCTTTAGATGTTCCTAAAAGCCTAATATATAACAATAATTAACTCTGTTGACATTAATTTAGCACTTAACATATAGTAAGGTCTGTTCGGCAAGGAATGGTCATTTGCAGTAAACCAGAATACAATTCATTTGATTTTGGCTTCAATTACTGTGCAAATCTGCTAAATTCCAATCAATTGTGGCTAAACAGACTTTAACTGAGTATAATGTACATTCCACTCAGTTGTATTCTGGTCAGTGTAATATAAGGAGTAAATGTTAGCATAAGTATCCCTTGATCTTTATTTTGCAACCCAGAGCAACCACCAGAATTTGCTGATGAAGTTTTTGTGTCAAAAGTCAATTTTGGTGACAGGATTTCTCCCCATTTACCCCCCTCAAAGCCCCTCCTGTCTTTCTAAGTACCAAGAACAGTTTTTTTTTTTTTAAAAAAATAGCTGTGCCCACTTCAATGACCTCATTTTATTATTAGCTGTTGACTCTGCATCTGTTGGCTGCCAATGTCTTAAAGAAAATCTGCTCCCCTAAAGAAGCCAAGAGGGGTACTAAAACAGCTCCAAAGTGACAGAAATCATACTAGACAACACTCTCTTCATTTCAACAGAATCCACAGGCCAAAAGGACTCCCAAAGGGAAATCAGGAGATTCAAATGAGTACAAAGATTTATTGCTAGTTTAAGCTCCCTACAAGAATCTGACCAACTAACAGTCAAGGGAAATGAGCGGGAATAAGAAGGTAGGCTGGGCTTATATCTCTTGTGGATGCCCAGGGACTTGTGACTTAGGATGCATTTGACTCTTCCCTCAGGCTCAGCCTGGTAATCTCCTACATCCCCAATAACACTGCAAGATGTTATTACAAGGTTTATTGATGCCTTTAGGCCAGGGGTAGGCAACCTTGGCTCTTTTATGACTCGTGGACTGGCTCAGGAATTCTGGGAGTTGAAGTCCACGAGTCATAAAAGAGCCAAGGTTGCGTACCCCTGCTTTAGGCTGTTCAGCAGTAGCCAACTCTAAATAAAAAAACCACTCATCTTCATAACAGTGTTTAAATACCCAACAACATTATTAACATAAGTTCAACTGAAAAACCATGTCCATCTTAGACTAAGCTTAGTCCCAAAATGATAAAGAATTCCTAGAAGCCAGGCACTCTGGCAAATCGGCAGACTGCACCACAAAAAAAACCAACAAACCAATAAGGAAACAAAAAGATCAAACCCTACACACCAGCAATCAGCACCCAGATGAGCAGAGATTAATTCTAAAATTAACATCAGACCAACAATCAAAAAGTAAACAATGCAGGTAGTCCTTGACTTATAGCCACAACTGAGCCCAAAATGTCTGTTGCTAAGCAAGGCAGTTAAGTGAATTTTGGCCCATTTTATGACCTTTGTTGCCACAGTTATCAAATGAATCACTGCCGTTGTTATGTTAGCGATGTGGTTGTTACTAACTTGGAATCTGGCTTCCCCAGACTGCTTCTCAGAAGGTCACAAAAGGGGATCACATGACCCCAGGATACTGCAACTATCACAAATACATGCCAGTTGCCTAGCATCTGAATTTTAACCACATGCCTATGGGATTGATGCAATGGTCACAAGTGTGAAAAACAGCCATAAGTTCTTTTTTTCAGTGCCATTGTAACTTTCAGTGGTCACTAAATGAGCTGTTGTAACTTGAGGACTACCTTTATCCCAATCAAAGAACTGCTAAGCAAGCTAACAGTAAACAGCCCGACCACGTAACCTCCAAGACCACCAACACTGACAGGGGAAGCCACTAGAACAGAGGTCTTCAAACTTGGCCCTTTTATGTCTTGTAGATTTCAACTCCCAGAATTCCTCAGCCAGGTTGGCTGAGGAATTCTGGGAGTTGAAGTCCACAAGTCATAAAAGGGCCAGGTTTGAAGACCCCTGCACTAGAATATAAGCTGAGAGCAAACCCCACTTTACTAATAACTGATGATGTCACCTAGTTTGAGTAATGAAACCTTTGCAAGAAAACAGCTACGCTCAGGGACCTCTAAGAACCCTCATTTCAACCATGAGCTGCCAATATTCTCCTTTTTTGATTATTAACAGCTTTCTAATCCTTTATGAAAATAATCTCCTACACATAATCATGACCTGCAAGGTGTCCATTTCCATGGCAGCTCTGCCTAATTTCCAGAAGGTTTGTGGTTACCCTAATTCAAGTCCTTCTTCTCTTATTAGAAGCTGCTGCTCTGGTCTTCAGAGTCCCACCCTATGGGAGAAATCCCAAGGTAATCATCCCCTTTTACTAAGGAAAGGTGCAGTGTTGAACTGATATCTGCAAATTAATATGTGCAGGTCATCCAATGTGAATACCATATTAGGTATGTTCACTGCCTTGAGCTATTTATAAAAATAATAAAGGTGGGATCTAAATAAAAAATATGTATAGGAAAGGCAATACCAGGTACAAAAAGTTATCTCAGGAAGATGTTAAACATTTATTATTTATGATTCCCCATATGAATTAGAAAAAGGAAAAGGCATGATCTCTGCTCTAGTTCTTCTATTTGCCTCTGGCTTCATTCTTCTGTTCTTTGTGAGATATAAAATTGAGGAACCTGATCAAAGGGTTACATTCACACTATCGACCCAGTTGCCAGCTGTGTGTCTCTTGCACACACTTCACTTATTGAGCTGTCAGAAGCAGAACCATCAGGTACTTCCTGACCACCTGTGACATTGTAGATGGTCACAAACCTCCAGCATCATCCACAGTTGGCTTTCAGTCTCTGCATGCAACCTCTATACTGTATATCCCACCGTGCATAGGAGTCTCTTGTTTCCTGCCCACCTGTAGTCAAACATCAACATACCAAGCTGATGTATCAAATCCTCAAAATGATCCAGGAGGGGGAAAAAAGAGGAAGAAATGGATGTGGCTGGCGATGTATGTGATGAGCCTCCTAGGAGGAAAAGTATGAAAGAAATATTGTTTCAGCAGCAAAAAAAATGTGTTCAGAAGTTGTTTATGAATGGCCTTGTTTGTTCAGAGACAAATCTAAATAACCAAAAGTTCTTAGGAGGCTGAATCCAGATGACTTGGGAAAAGAAAATCAGCTTATAGTTATCCTGGAAGAAAGTTAAGGAATGATTGCGAAGTCAGGAAGAAGAAGAAAAGAAACCCTTGTCATTAAAATTGCCACTGCTAATTTTTCCTCAGTATTTGTTCCACCTGGTCCATTTGTTTTTAGCACAGCGCTTGCTAGATCCTTCAGCAAAGCTGTCAGTGCATGAAGAGAGGCAGGCTTTTGTTCCTCAGCCAGCTTGTCATGCAGCCTGACATAAATGTGGGCTGAGAGGGAGTAATCAACCCAAGGTCACCCAAGTGTCTTCTGGGTCTCTCCACTCCTAGTCTAGCACCTTAACCACTCAACCAGATCAGCTCTCTTAACATGAAAAAGCTTACAGAAATATAATAAAAAAGATTACAGAATTTCCAACACACATCCTGCTATTTGTGTTATAAAATTACAATTTCACGCATATCAAGCACATTTGATGTACTAGTAGTGCTGGTGGACCCAATGGTGCTTTTTCAAAAGGCAACTGGACAAGTTCCATCCCTGTTCTCTGAACACTGCGGGGAGGCAAAATATGTGTTAGGCTTAACATCTGGGGCATAATTATTTGCTTTTCAAGCCATGCACACATGAGTCACTTTATCCATGATTTACTCTTCCCAAACTTCTGGGTTTACATAACCCACAATCTTCCTAGTTAGGAGTTAACTAGTTTCCCCTTCAGCATTTTCAGTAGAAAATATACAAATTGCTTTTGAGAGTGTGGTGTGTGTGTGTGTGTGTAGGCAATGTTTAAATAAATAAATAAAGGGGGTCTCTAGTTTCATTCATGGGGTGAAATGGAATATGATGTAAATATCTGTATCTTTTCAGGCAATATATTTGATTGTCTTTTTAAACTGCTCTGATTATTCTGTTCTCTGTTTGATTCTCTGTTAATTTAGCAGTGTCAATTCCAGCTGTGCTATAGCAGATTTGCTCTGATCTTTGGAGGAAGAGATTTCGACTTCATGAACATAAGAAGAAAAAAACAAATATTTAGGTTAAAAAGCAATCATGTTTATCCCACTTCTTTCAAAAGAAAGAAAGGAAGGAAGAAAGAAGAGAGAGAGAGAGAGAGGAAGGAAGGAAGGAAGGAAGGAAGGAAGGAAGGAAGGAAGGAAGGAAGGAAGGAAGGAAGGAAGGAACAATCTAATGCCCCAAATCTCACAGAGTTTTCTATATCGCACACTATTCACTTTCTTTCTTAAAAAAACAACTACAGGTAGTTCTTGATTTACAACCATTGATTTAGTAACCATTCAGAGTTGGTCCCTTTGCTTACCCCCCTACCACTATGCCAAATGGTGATAGTACAGTAGTCTTTGAGTTACAACAATCCATAATCCTCACTTAATAATGGCAATAGAGATTGCAGGGATTTCCATAATTGATGAGGTCATAAAGCATTATGTCATGTGACCACATTACTTATCACAATCTCTGCAATCCCATTGCCATCCTAAAGTGAAGATCAGAGGTTGTTAAGTGTGCATCTCCTTGCAATTTCTTACTGGTTTCCAATAACCAAACTCAATGGGGAAGCCAGCAGGAAGTCCCCAAGCGAGCAGACAAGTAGGCAGATAAGTTGCTGCTGCCAGCTGGAGAGGGAACAAGCAAGCCAGGAAGGCATGTCATGAGTGGGGTATGGCTTGAGGTGTCTGCTACACAGTGAGGAAAAATATATGAGGGTGCACAAGTGGCTGGGAAATGGCAGCATAAACATGGGAAGGCTCAGGCAGGCGCTCAGTTGGGGAAAACTTACTTGAGCAACTTGTGATCTGCCCTGTTGGCTTCCCTATGGACTTTGCTTCTGGGAAGCTGCTAGGGAAGGTTGCCAGTTGCAGTCACTTGGCTGTGGGATGCTGCAAGAGTCACATGAGCCAGTTGCCAATCATATGACCATGGGGTTGCTGGAACAGCTGGAAGTTTGAAGGCCAGTTGTAACCACCACTCATTCAGTGGCATTATAACTTCAAATGGTTGCTGAATGAATGTCCTTAACTGAGGGCCAATGAATGGTATAGTTGAGCTCCAGGGAGTTTAGAAGAGAGTGAACTGCAATGGCATTGATTCATCATGAAAACTAGAAGCTATGTCTAACCATGACATATAGAATAAGCTCCAAATTGTATAGCACAGGGGTTTCAAGCTCGCAACATCACATGACGTGTTGTGACATATTGCGACTTTTTTGCCATTGCTGGCAATGGGGTGGGTGTGGTTTCACTATGATGTATCCGGCCCTTGGGCCAGCAGTTTGACACCCCTGGTATAGCACAATTAAGCTGCAGGTTGGTTTGGTTTGGTTTTTGTGTGTTGTGCAATCTGTTTGGCTATGCCATATCCACAAAATCACCATTTGAAGATGCTTGAGAATTATAAACTTGATTACTAGAATGTACCCAAAAGGACAATATTCTGAAAGTTTCTTGAATTAACATAGAGGGGAAATGAATAAGAAGATTTGAAGTGGAAATTATTATCAAAATAATGACTTTTAAAAACAGAATAAATAATGACTTTTAAAAACAGTAGGACTTCTAAAGCCTTCTGGATCCTGGTCTTCTAGAAAAGTAGAAAGCAGACTTGATTGCTAGGAAACCCCTTTTTACCTTGAAGGTCATTAACTGTGATTTCCTTAACTTTCATACATTCCTGGTTCTCTTCATGAAGCCTTGGTGGAGCAGTGGGCTAATGCCTCCTTAAGTAACACCAGCTGCCTGCAATTAGTGCAGGTTCGCATCCCACCAGGCTCAAGGTTGACTCAGCCTTCCATCCTTCCGAGGTAGGTAAAATGAGGACCCAGATTGTTGGGGGCAATTAAGCTGACTTTGTAATAATGCCGCTTGGGGGGGGGCAAAAGCCCTAATAAGCAGGCATATACATAGAATGAAGGCTACTGCTAAGCTTGTAAGCCGCCCTGAGTCTTCAGAGAAGGGTGGGATATAAATGGAATTAAAATAAAAAATATATATAAATGGAATTAAAATAATAATAAAAAATAATAATTTATCAGGGTAGAATGTTCTGTACCTCATTTCTGCCCTAGTGACATGTAATTGGAATTGGACATTTAATTCTTGATTAAGCTGTGTGTAAAATATCCAGGCTTCATACACACACACACACACACACACGCATATATCAGGTCAACAAGAAACAAAGAATAAGACACATCAAAATAGACATCACCTGAATAACTAGTCAATTTAGTATATCTGAAGAGAAATGTCTTCTGCTAGATAAGACCATGCAATATAACCTGACTTCTAGTAGCAAGGAGTTCCAGCGTCTGAGAAGGTGTGTTTCATATTTCCATTGAATGTGTCTTTGGTAGTAATTGTATAATGGAAATAATTAGTCCTAAGAATCGTAGAACCCGAACTGGCTTACATGAACTGATGTAGTCTTTCAGGTATACTATTCCCATGGTCACGATATACTATATAGATTATTAGCAGCACTTTGAATTATACGCAGAAAAAAAATGAGTAACTAATGAGGCAGTTATAACAAGTCTTGCATTCCTTTTTGCTGATCTGTCTTGTTACAGCTTTCTGAAATAGCCAAAGGTCCCAAACCCCTTCAAAGGTACCTCCAAATGGGATAATTGACTGGCCGATGCCACCTGGGGCTGATTATCATTGTCTGGGCTTCAATTGCTTGTGTCTATTAAAGGTTTCCTTCCTACAGTACAGAACTGTATTATAGTTCATCCCCACTAGGGCTGCTAGATGCAAAAGAGAAAAGGGCTTGTACATCCATGTATAATACTATATGTATAATAGCTTTGTATATGAGGAACCAGCTGAATCGCTTGCTGAAATGCCTTCTTTTCCATTTGGCCATCCTACTGATTACACAGAATTTCCTCTTCACAGTATCGCTGTGTGCCCTCGTTCAGATCACTTCAATATTTCGAATACCCCTTCAGTAACTCCCAGTAGTGCTGGAGTTCAGATTACTAGAGGTTGATCAATCTCCTGAACTGAGATTTGTTGATAACCCTAAGGCTAGCCTGATTATGGTTATCCTTTGTTAATTGTTTTGAGATAAAATTAAAGAAGGGATTAGAAATGATTACATTCTGCTTTACCGGACTTTAGATATGCACTTATGTTTAAACTTTTGTCATCCTCCTTAAGTGCATAAGGAATGCTGATTATAGAAAATCAGAGGGAAACCAAGCTGGATTTGGCTCTTTTTTTTAAAAAAATGGAAATCTGGCTGGGGAATTCTGGGAGTTGAAGTCCACAAGTCTTAAAATTGCAAAGGTTGGACATTCCTGCAGATGCTTATTAGCTACCTTTTGAAATAATAAGGCATTAATGTTGTCAGGATTGCTCAACTCCTACATTCTGCGTTCATGAGACCATCCTGAGGATAGTATTTGTAGGAAGGAAGGACAATTTATTATTTTAACTTCCTGCTTCTATGCAATGCCTTAGGTATCTGTAGTTCCATTGAGAAGAAGGACTACACAAGAAGAAAGAACCATAAAATGAAATTAGAAGGGTACGCCAGCTTTTGTAAAAGCTTTAATGAAATTTGTTTTGTTTTCCAACACCCTTGGAGTTGAATTTTTATTCCTCACAATACTGACACACACTCTGCTAAAGAGAAGTTCCCTAAGGATGGAGCTCCAGCATAAGTCTAAAACCTTGGAAAACCAAACCTCTGGTCCCTGTGACCGACCCACATTGGATCCTATAACATTATCCTGGGACATGTATATTCGCCTTCATTCGACACTGACTTGTGTCAATTGAGAAGCTGTATTATTACACTAAAACATAGACAAGCCTTTCATTTATGGCTGTAAATCATGGCCTTCTAGGTATGCAAGAGCTCATAGTACGGGTTCAGCAAATGAATTAAGATCTAGTGCTGTCTTTGCCTTGTCATGTTGCACAGGGTTGTTGTGGTGGGGAAAATAAGAGGAGGCAGGTGTGTTGGATATGTTTGCTGCCTTGAGTTATTTGTGAAAATAATAAAAGTGGGATATGAATGAATGAATGAAATAATAAATAATAAGAACAACATTGTGGTTTATTCAGAAAACCACCACTGTGGTTAACTCACACATTTATGTCCACATATCAAAGAGAGATCTCCACATACAACTGATATGATGCCAGTGTTCATAATATTTTCTGAGATACTGACTTCTGATACTGAGATACTGTGAGGTACACAAGAAATGTACGTGTTATAATTTTTCATTTCTGCTAAAGCAATAGGCATATAGAGGCACTTAGCTGAGGTATTTTTAGGAAAGGAGACATAGTAAGCTGGAGGAATAGAGAGGAAATATATATATACTGTATATACTGACTCAAAGCATACTTTTAGAATAGTGCACGCTATTATAGAATAGCATATAGCTTATAAATAACATATAAGGTTTATTCTTTATAAAAACTGTCTAGAGTTAGTATTTTAAAGTATGACTACGAACCAAAGTGTTTAACCAAAGTATGAACTTTGTTACACACATAGCTTCTAGATCAGGGGTGTCAAACTGCCAGCCCGCAGGCTCGATACGTCATGCAGAAGTCACGTCCACCCTGTTGCCGGCAATGGCAAAACCGTCCCAATACATTGCATGACATCACGTGATGTCACAAGTTTGACATGTCTGTTCTAGATGAAAAGCAGGCACTCTTATAGATAAACAAGGAAGACATAAATCCTTTATAATTGCAATTATCCAGTTTGGGTAACAGTTCACCTTGTAGATAAGCTACACCCTTAGTTAGCAGGATGTTACAAATCATGCAGCAGATCTAATAATTAGTGGGTTTGGTAATTGTAATGGTTGCTAGGCAGTCAGAAACGCATGTGACCAATTGAAACCTATCAACTGGGTTTCAGTTGGAAGGATATGGTGTGATGCACAGGGCAGGGTATAAAAACCTATGCAGAAATTCATTCAGTGTGACCGTTTATTTGCATATAGAAGGGTACGCCAGCTTTTGTAAAAGCTTTAATGAAATTTGTTTTGTTTTCCAACACCCTTGGAGTTGAATTTTTATTCCTCACAATACTGACACACACTCTGCTAAAGAGAAGTTCCCTAAGGACGGAGCTCCAGCATAAGTCTAAAACCTTGGAAAACCAAACCTCTGGTCCCTGTGACCGAGCCACATTGGATCCTATAACATTATCCTGGGACATGTATATTCGCCTTCATTCGACACTGACTTGTGTCAATTGAGAAGCTGTATTAAGTCCAATAATTTCTGGAATTCTGATCATAGACTTCAGCTCTTGCCAAGCATTGCTAAAATGGACACTTTAAAAAATGAAATAGCTTTCCCCAAATTTTAAATGAACGTGTTTAAGAATACTGGTTCATTTAAAATCACCCCCCTGAGCAGTTAATAAAGCAATAACAGCATACCAAATCAGAAAATAGATCCAAATCCTCAGAAGCAGCAAAAACAACAACTTGACATCCTGAAAGGGAGGAATATATTTGGTTTTCATTTAAATGCAAACCTATCTAATTCATATTTCTTGAACCAATATACAAAACAAATTGCAATTATCCTCTGGTATTTGCATTTCTCTGAACTTTGTGATATAGTTCTCTCATTAAAAAAACGAATAGAAAAATGTATTAGGAGAAATGGCACAAAAATGTGTAGATTGGCACAAATAACATAAATAAAGCTTGATAGAATGATTGTATATATGCATTGAGGTGGAAAAATATGTATACATATAAATTAGGGGAAAGCACAAGAAAATACACATACAAATTGCAAACTATATATATATGTATATGTATATGAATTTTCATATGAAATAATAATAATAATAATAATAATAATAATAATAATAATAATAATAATAATAATAATAATAATAATAATAAAAAAAGTTGGAAGGGACCTTGGAGGTCATCTAGTCCAACCCCCTGCTCAGGCAAGAAACCTTATACCATTTCAGACACATGGCTGGCCAGTCTCTTCTTAAAAACTTCCAGTGTTGGAGCATTCATAGCTTTTGGAGGCAGGTTGTTCCACTGATTAATTGTGTATCTGTCTCTGTCTCTCTCTCTCTGTCTCTCTGTGTGTGTGTGTGACATTAACAGATTGAACCATTTGCACTTAGAAGTGCCACATGACCTGTTTCAGTTTGCATGTACATAAGTATACTTCAGAAAGGCAGGAGGGAGGGACCACACTTTTTCCAACCACTGCAAAGGGTGGAGCAGCCATGTAATCATACCATCTAAAGAGATGACTTTCAAAATTAATATTATGTGCGAGAAGAGAGGATTTCCTCTTTTAATTTTTTGTGCTTTGATTCAGAATCTTGATCCAAACCGGCTAGACTTCCATTGCTGCTGTCTTACTGTTTTGCCTGCTGCATTTCAATAATGCAATTTTTGGAGGCTCTTGGCAACCAGAGAAAATGGGTTTTGCAGATGGCAGGAAGCCAGGGTTTTGCCCCCTTTTGCATGATGACAAACCACAGGATTGGATTCAGGGTCAAGGTAGTGATATTTGTACTCAGCACAATTGTGCTACAGTTGCCAGTCCCCCCCCCAAATGCAGTTGTATGATGAAATGAGACTGCTGTGAAGTCTTTGTTAGAGATCCTTATCTTCTAGAAGGAATAAAAAAGAGGAATTTGTCTTACATCATGGAGAGTTGGTACCACTTGCTGGCCTGATATCTTAGGGTGTTATCATCAAGTTTTGATGCTACTTTCTGCCTGATCAAACAGAACGTGCTACAGACTGAAGCCAACACCTTCTGTACACAAAGCATGTGCTCCACTATTGATTTGCACACCTCACAGTTAGCAAAGAGAATGATTGTAATCCAGGCTCAACCTGTGACAGAGATAATGCCTCAATTTATGGCTGCAAATCCTTTCTAGTTATAACTGACCCCTATATCCAATCCCATAACGAATGTCAGAACTAACAACTATCTTAATTTATCACTTATTCTGTTCAGATTAGTACCAGGGGTCATCCCAAACTATGTCCCATAATGAAAACTGTTGTCTTTGGAAAATTTTAATGTCTCAGAAACAATTATGGATTCATTCCAAATCATAATGTGCTTGTTTTCACTTAACAACTTGGCATTACATGCTATGCTGGCTAGGAATGTCTGGAGGTCAGAAGCCAGTTTATTTATTTATTTATTTATTTATTTATTTATTTATTTATTTATTTATTTATTTATTTATTTATTTATTTATTTATTTATTTGGACTTATATACCGCCCCTCTCTGAAGGGACTCGGGGCGGTGTACAGGGCAATTAAAACACTATAAACAACACATAATGTATAAAAATTAAAATGAGATTAAATCAAATAGCCCTAAACAATAAACACATTCTAAAATTTAAATTTTTTAAAAATTTAAGATCTAAAATCCCAATCCCTCAGTCCAGGCCGGCAAGTTCAAATAGCCAAGTCTTCAGGTTGCGGCGAAACGAGCGAAGGTCGGGAACCATCCGGAGCTCAACCGGAAGCTGATTCCAGAGGGCAGGCGCGCCCACAGAGAATGCTCTCCCCCTGGGAGCCGCCAGTCAACATTCCCTGACTGACGGTACCCTGAGGAGGCCCTCTCTGTGGGAGTGCACAGGGTGATGGGAAGTTAATGCCGGCACGAGGTGCTCCCGTAAATAACCTGGACCCATGCCATTTAGGGCTTTATAGGTCATCACCAGCACCTTGAATCTCACTCGGAAGACAACTGGAAGCCAATGCAGCTCGCGGAGCAGAGGTGTTACATGGGAGTATCGGGAGACCCCCATCACAACTTGCGCGGCCGCATTCTGCACCAGCTGGAGCCTCCAAGTGGTATTCAACGGCAGCCCCATGTAGAGAGCATTGCAGTAGTCTATCCGAGAAGTCACGAGCGCATGAGTGACTGTGCATAGGGCATCCTGGTCCAAATAGGGCCGCAACTGGCGCACCAGGCGAACCTGGGCAAAAGCCCCCCTAGTCACAGCTCCTATGTGATCTTCAAAATTGAGCTGTGAATCAAGGAGGACACCCAAGATATATATATATATATATATATATATATATATATATATATATATATATATATATATATATATATATATATATATATATATATATACACATATATATATATATATGGATCTTTGGTTATTCGGGTTTTTCCCCGCGTAGAACTAAAGGTGTAGGGGCGACGTTTCAACGGAATCCCATCCGTCATCATCAGGCTAGGCTTCTGCTTCCTTCTTCTGGGAGAAGCATGTGGCTGTTTGTTCCTCTTTTTTAAACTGCCAGAGGGGGTGTGTTCTGTGGGTGGAGGTTGCTCTGATTGGGTGGGGGAGTAAGTGTGTTCTGATTGGGTGGGAGTGTGTTTTGAATGGTGGGTGTATTCTGATTGGGTGGGGGTGTGTTTTGAGTGGATGGGCTGGTCTCAGCTGCCAGCCTTAGACCTGAGCTGGTGAGTTGTGCTGCTTTTGTTCGGCTTCGTGTTTGTGGTGGTGCCATGTTTTTATAGTGGGTGTCAGTTTGCTTATTGTGTGGTTTGGAGGGGTTTAAAGTGGCTGATGTTGCAGCTGTGGTTAGGTTTCTGTTTTGTGGTTGTGCCTCGTTATCATTGTGGGTTCGGATTTGCTTTTTGAATGGTTGTGTGGTGGTGATGTCATGTGTTATCATGAGTTCGGGTCTATCATTCTTGGTGGTTGGGACTCGTCTGTCAATCAAGGCGGGCCTTGTATGCAATCAGCCCAGGTTCGAATCTCAGAAGGGTATAGCTGACTGAGGACGACTAAGGAGTCAGAAATGCATCTCAGTTTCCCTTTAATTCTTTGTTAGTAATTTGCACAAATATATGAATTGTCCGGTGTGACTACTGCCTGTTTGATAGCCTTCAAGATAGGCTGAAAACAGGAAATAAAGATTTGCCCCATGTTTGGGGCCTAGCAAGGTAATCTAAATAGTTAACATTTGAAACATATCTTCCCTTGCAGAAAAAAGCTAACAGAGCGAGAGGGACCTTGTGGCTTAGAGGCAAATAACACTGCCTTGTATGCAATCAGCCCAGGTTCGAATCTCAGAAGGGTATAGCTGACTGAGGACGACTAAGGAGTCAGAAATGCATCTCAGTTTCCCTTTAATTCTTTGTTAGTAATTTGCACAAATATATGAATTGTCCGGTGTGACTACTGCCTGTTTGATAGCCTTCAAGATAGGCTGAAAACAGGAAATAAAGATTTGCCCCATGTTTGGGGCCTAGCAAGGTAATCTAAATAGTTAACATTTGAAACATATCTTCCCTTGCAGAAAAAAGCTAACAGAGCGAGAGGGACCTTGTGGCTTAGAGGCAAATAACACTGCCTTGTATGCAATCAGCCCAGGTTCGAATCTCAGAAGGGTATAGCTGACTGAGGACGACTAAGGAGTCAGAAATGCATCTCAGTTTCCCTTTAATTCTTTGTTAGTAATTTGCACAAATATATGAATTGTCCGGTGTGACTACTGCCTGTTTGATAGCCTTCAAGATAGGCTGAAAACAGGAAATAAAGATTTGCCCCATGTTTGGGGCCTAGCAAGGTAATCTAAATAGTTAACATTTGAAACATATCTTCCCTTGCAGAAAAAAGCTAA